>NC_056730.1:589925039-589982539 GCF_019279795.1 Protopterus annectens | reverse complement strand
TGAACACTAATGCATATTGCAGATGTGCATAAGTGTGTCTTAGAGAATGCAAAGATTTGCAGGAAGAAGTCTTAAAAGTGTTAAACACTGTGATCAGGCTGATGACACCACTCCTATGAGCAACTCAAAGACAACAGGAAAGTATAGAAAAGGAGAAGAAGACAACAAAGGTCTTTTCCATCTGGATTCCTACTGATTTAATGCACTGCAATGACTTCATTAGCTTTATAGGACTGAGTCTACAATGCTCCAGCTGCTGGTAACAGTAGACCATTCCATGTGACAGCTACCTCAGCTGGGGTCCTATGAAGGACTGTAGTGCATATTTTTGGCTAACCAACTTCTGCAGGAGCATTAGATGGAATTTGATTGGCCAACATCTGTGGGGATGACCCATGCAGAGTTTAAATAACCAAAAGCTTGGTAATTTCATTTCTCTGCAATGCTGTTCTGCTAAGAGGGGTCTAACAAGCCAGCTGAAGACAACAAGAAACCACAGAGAATAAAACCACAAAGCCTTTAACCATCTAGGTTTCTATGGATTCAGTGCACTATAATTACTTCATCAGCTTCCTAGTACTGAGTCAGCAGTGTTCCAGCCTCTTGTGAGAGTAGAAGATTCCACATGACAGCTAGCTGAGCATCAATGAAGGGGCAATAGAATATCATAAATGTATGCAGATTTGACACATGTCCACAGGTGAGATACCTGTGGAAGTCAGTGAATGAGATCTGGTTAATGTTTATGTGTCAGATTGGTGTGAAGGCAGAGATGGGGTTTGGATGAGACAAAAAAACACAGAGCTGCAGTAAAATATGGGGAGCTTTTTGGGGGGCATTGGCTGAGTTTTGTTTGGCTGGCATAGGCTGGGTAGGAGTCTTACAAACTTTTAATACCCAGATGTTTGCAATGTTAATCCTATTGGGTAACAGCACAACAGACTACTCTACAATGTGTAAGGTGGCCTCTACATCTGTGTTTTAGATCATATAACTTTATTGCCTTCTATGTCTCAATGTAGTCGCATTATTATGAATGATTTATTGCATACAGTAAAAATCATGCCCTTTGATTCAGAAACATTTTTCACATTGGGGTGGCATGTGTCACTGGAAGAGTGGCCATGCACTTTGTGGAGGACGTTCAAAGACACATTGAACATGATCATGGAAGGCTGAGAAATAGTGTTTCCTGCATAATCTACAAATGGTGATAAAATGACATGGAAATGAACAACATTATTAAAATGAGGGCAATGGTAGATGCAAATGAGGGTAAACAATATGGCAGAGCAATTCAGAAATGTATATATTTTGTATGGAGAGATGCTACCACCAGATTTGTTGCCTGCATTAAAATCCTGCGGTTATGGGAGACAGACCACAAAATATGTGCAGAGCAGCCTCTGCATTATTGAATATGTATATCTGCTCCCAACATACCATGTCCTCCAAGAAATAGAAATAGTGGAATGCTACCATGTGGCTAGAGGTACCATGCAAGAGCTCGTTGAGATGTGTTGCTCTCATATGTAGGCTCACGGAATGCATTTAGTACCTGTCCCTTCGGACACCAAACTATGTGTGACTTTGAGAGTATTAGCTAAAGGAACCTTTTAGTAATGCGCAGGAACATAGTGGGAGTATTCCATGCATCTGCCCCAAGGATACTCTATCATTTCCTCAATGCCCTGCTACAGCACGTGTGAAGCAGATGTAGCTTCCATGCAATACACAGGAGAGAGGCAACACCATTTAAAGATTTTTATGACACAGCTCATTTCTCTTAGGTACTAGCAGCCAATAACTGCACCAACATTGCAAAAAGGCTCCACTTGGAGAGCAGGGGCAATGAAATATCAACACAATGGGTTTCATTCCCTCAATTGTAAGGTGGTTTGCATGAACAGGGTATTATATACAGTATGCCTTCAAGCCATCCAAGTAGTGCCCACAATTTCCACATCTGGCTTGTGTATGACTTATGCCAGCAGTTTGTTTAAGGTGATTACCAACAGGACCATCTTATTTGTGATGCCATATATCCTCTGGAACCATTGCTAGTCACATTAATTAGAAATTCACAGACCATGGCAGAGACTACATACAGTAATGCTGGATCACAGATTTGAGTCATTGTTGAGTATATGCCTGTTTCTACTGTCTCTGGCAGTGCACTTTGATATGATTGTTGAACATGTAATAATGCCTTTGCGGTGTGTGCAATATTCTGCAACATATTGATAATTAAACAGAGACATGCTACCAGAGGTGAAAGTCCCAGAGGCGGCAGCAGAGGAGGTGCTGGTGAGCCTGTGGAGGATCTGGCCTCATGGAATGACTATTCAACATTTATAACTACAGTAGTTTGGAGTTAACCCCTGCCCACTTTTCATTACTTTCCAACGGATTTAGCTTTGTGCCTACCCATAAGACTGATTTAGGTGAGGTTTTGATAGATCTTAAATTATTTTTAAAGAAAACAAATATTTTGATTATGGAATGCATTTACTACTTGTCCCTTTGGACACTAAAGTATGTGTGGCTTTGAGAGTATTAGAGACAGGGACCTTTTAGTAACACACAGGAGTATAGTGGGAGTATCCCATGCATCTGCTCCAAGAATACTCCATTATTTCTTCCATTATTTCTTCAATGTCCTGCTACAGCATGTGTGAAGCATATGTGAAGCATATGTGGCTTCCATGCAATATATAGGAGAGAAGCAACACTATTTAAGGATTTTTATGAGATTGCTCATTTCCCTGTGGTATTGGCAGCCAATAACTGTACCCACGCTGCACTAAAGACTCCACTTAGAGAGCAGGGACAACGGAATATCACCATAATGGGTTTCATTCCATCAATTCTAAGGTGGTTTGCATGAACAGGGTGTAATGATATGAGATAGTGCCATCTGTGCCAGGGAGCATAGGGCAGTGCATATATAACATATGCCAGCATAGCTAGCTGGAGGTTTGTAAACAATTTTATGTAATTTGACTATCACACTGATTTGTATAGATGCTTGTGTTAAAATGTATTTGTAAAGTTGCTTGTGTTAAAAATGCATCAACAGTGGTTCAACAAAACCCAAAAAACAGTGGGTCCGGTATAGCATTACTATAACTGATTAAATGCATATGTTTTAACAGAGAATTCTGGAAAGGAAGAGGTTAATCTTAGTACAGCTAAATTTGAAAAATAGGTTGAAAATTAAATGGGTTGGTTTAAGTCATAAAGATTTTATCTTACAGGTCTGATTACAGCCAGTGACAAAAATGTCCAGGAAAATTAGGACCAGGAATCTTACTGTATTGTCCTTAGGGGTGAGCTAATTGCTACCCTGGAAGGGTGGAAGTTTTTGAAATTGTTTATAGCTTTCAGATGCTGCAGCAGATCTTAGCAAAGCTCTGGGTGTGCATTGTACCAGAGTCAGATGACCAGATGTGATGCCATTCTATATAACCAGCACTGAAATGATTCTTTAGATATTAGTGAGACATATGATGGAACTCTCACAGTAGTACTTTGTTTTTTGGAACCTGAAAGGAAGGATTTCTCACAGATATCTCACACATCCGCATACCTCATCTTGCCTTGCTGTAGTAAATAACTCAACACTCATCATCTTGACTTGCTATAATAAGTTACTTAACTAGGGAACAGCAATTCTTTAGTCAGTCAGAAAAAAAATATAGTGAGATTAGTTAAAATATTATTTTTCTGCATCTGTGTGAATCTATCCAACTGTATTATTTTTTTATATTGCTTGTGATTGAAACTCTGGTGTTTATTGTAACTAGATATTCAGTATTCTCATGTTTTCTATTTTATCATTTATTATTAAATAGTTATATACCTAATGTGGCTGGACTTTTAGAGAATACTTTTAACATCTTAAGAGTACTTATGCTTATTTTAGTGACAGTGTGTCTCCTCCTGAAAGCCTTGCTACATTGGTCAACTCTACCATTTAGGTTAGTATTAATTTTACTCAGTATAATTGGGTACCCTTGTGAGATCATTAGAGTAGCTGGATGGTGGCAGTATAACTACCTTATAGTCTGGGCAAAGGTAGCAGAGGTAGTAAATCTGTGCCAGCCTTTCCCAGGTGTGTGTGTGTGTGTGTGTGTGTGTGTGTGTGTGTGTGTGTGTGGAAAAATCAAATTTCAAAGAGTGTGTGTGTGTCAGCTACTTGGAGCAGGGACACAGAGCACTGGTTTCACAGAGAGGGTGATGGAGAATATAGATTGGAACACTTGGCTGAAGATTCAACTCTACAACTGTGTCAGTGGGAAGTCTTATTGGAGGCCTGGAGAGAGAGAGAGAGAGAGAGAGAGAGAGAGAGACAAAAACCAGCCCCCAGACTATGTTCCCTGTGTGCTCTTAAGGATAATTGTGCTTGGTGTAGAGAGGTGCATCTGGAAATACTGTATATATCTATTTTTGTTCCAAGTGCACATTCCTCACAGGTGTCAGTGGCGAGGATTCAGGCTTCTTGATAACTAGCCCAGAGCAGGGATGTCACATATTGGTGAGCAGTGGTGTGGATGTTAATTGAACTTCTGTAGCCTGTAGACAGCTGAAGGTATGTGTTCTCAGCAGCCACAAGGTAAACATACAGAGTTTCATTTTCACAACAGTTTTATTTTTTATTTTTTGTTAGTTTAGTTTAGTGAGGGAAAGCAGGCAAAGATGTTAACAGAGGATTATTTTATTTTATTTATTTTTATTTTACATTTGTTGACCAGGATAGTCTGACTGGATGCATGCCCATTTTCAGTGGAGGCCCGGGGAGAAAAGCTCCAAGGTAAGCAGCTAAGATTACAGATACAACATTACATATTGCAAATATAATATTGACAGTAATTACATATGTAAACTAGTTATACAAATTCCACAGGTTAGAGGTAATCCCGAGTGTAAGTCAGGATTAAGTAACACAAAATAAACTGAATTAACAGTTTTTACTCATTCTAGAGGAGAGTTAGCCAGGCTTGATACATTGACATAGCCAGTTAAGTGTCAAATGTTTGAGTCTTATCTTATGGTAGCCATTGCCATAGATTATGGCAAGCTGACAACCGACTAGTTGGCCAAGGTGTGTGAAGTCAAAGGTATGCCTCTCAACCGTACCGAATCACTCGGTTGTTTCCGGGTTTTGAAGTCCAAATAATGGGGTGCCATGATTTTCGAGTGGCACCCATTATTTCAGAATTTCCTGGCCTTTTTTTTTACATTTTTTTCCGTGTTTATTTAGTACGGATGTCATCGTGCGTAGGTGTGCATGGTGATCCGCATCGTGAGCAGCCTGCCAGCCTGTCAGAATTTGGCTGAGGGCTGCTCTGGGCTGATAAGATTCCCCACACAACACTAAGTTAAGTAACTAACACAAGTTCACACATGATCATCATATCCACTGACACGAATCACAATCCATCCACCCACCCATGTCCACTTACTTTCACTACTACTACTACCAGACTTGTTCTGTTCAGGGGATTAGGGATAGGAATCCTAGGATATAGCCTGCTGCTGCCTGCATGAATAAGACGTGTGGCGTGCCAAAGTTGTTGTAGTATTTTCAAATGCTACCGTGGTCTGTAGGTATTATTAGTTTGTGATTCTGTGAACTTATTACTAATACAATTCTTTTCAGTATGCACAGTGTGAGCACAATGACTCTGAGCACAGTTGTGAATGACTTCAATAGAATTGTCCATAAAGATGGTTTCCCCCAGAGACTGGTCTGCTAACACCCTGGTGCTCCCTGACATAACTCTCAACTTTCCAGATTTTTGCAGAATGTCCAGATTTTTGCCTTACATTTTTGGCCTGCCCCTCATAAAATGTGTGCTTTTCTAGCAAACCACTGGGGATTGAAGTAGTGATGGATCACTGAACTATACTAAAACAATGATAAACGTTTGAGTTTTAGACTTCAGTCACCCCTTCAGAAAATACATGATAATGCAACTTCTGTTATTCTTTTGCCTGTCTAGGTTTATAAGAGCAATATTTAAACAAAAAATGTCCATATTTTGGGGCCCTTTTTGGGTTTTTCCACATTTCTTGCACTGAGAGGTTCAAATGTATACTCGCTCACTGAGCTTTGTTCAGCTTCAAATCTAGATGACTAACTCTGTAAAGAATATTCAGTCTGTCAGCCAGTTCTTTACCAGCTACAGACAGACTTCGTCTGCACTCTGCAGTGCTTCCGTTTTATTGTTACTGGAGTGCACTCCACTCCAACAAAGCTAACAAATATAGTATGTGCAGTGTTGATTTGTAAATTTGTGTAGACTTTATAAAAGAAAACACCTTTCTGTCAGTAGTATTTAGTAACTAGTAAATTGTAGTGATCAAGGGGTGGCCACAGTGGTCCAGTGGTTAGCATTGTCGCCTCACAGCAAGAGGTTCTCCGGTTTGATCCTCAGCTGGGGTGCCTTCTGTGCGGAGTCTGCATGTCCTCCCTGTGGTCACGTGGGTTTCCTCCGGGTGCTCCAGTTAACTCCCAAAGCCATGCTGTAGGTGGATTGGACACTCCAAATTGGTCCTAGGTGTGAGTGTGTGCACGTGTGTGCCTTCTGTGGAAGGTTGGGAGCCAGGCTGGCAACTCAACACTGTAAAACTCCACTGCCAATCATGAGCGGACAGGTGATCCTCTGTGGCAACCCCTAACCGGGAAAAGCCAAAAGAAGAAGAAATTGTAGTGATCAAGCCTGGATCTTCCTCTTCACAATCATAAGTTGATGTGTAAAGTAAAAGGGGCAAACACTAAGCCAGAAGAAGCAAGAGAGCTGCAGAATACAATGGGACTGGATTACTGGACCTTTATGTGTTACTTAGTGCACTGTACTCACTGCTGCTGTGGCCAATATACTTAGGGAGGGACACACACTGGGGGTATGGGTGGCACTGGGAGTATATATTTCCATGAAAAGAAAATGTGATACAAAAAAAAAACATTGAATGCACTTTAATTATCTTGGCTTACAGCAATATTTTGTTGATATGTCTGTTATGACTGTATTCTGTTAGTGTTATCTTATCTAATCTAGGTGTGCGTGCATGGTGTGCCTACCAGGGCCAGTCTGAGTGCGTGAGAGATGAGTTTGTTTACTTTTACACTAGCAGTGCACATGCTGGTCTTGTCCTCACTCATTCATCTTGCATGCTGCTACAGCCTGTCTGGAATAGGGAATAAAGAGAGAGAGGGGCGGGACAGATGCAGAAGTTGAACAATGAGGGAACTGCGAACCAACTTGGCAGAAGAGAAGACAAGACAGTCAGGTAGTAGCAGTACTAGCAGACTAGCAGTGTTTTTCTTTTCTTAAAGTCAGTCAGAGTCAGTCAGTATAACGGTTATTACCAGACTTGGACTTGGTGCTGTGCGGATAGTCAGAGATTGTAGTATTATTAGGCTAGCAGAATATAGCAAGCAAGCAGTGATTTTTTTTTTATTTAAAATAAGTGTGTGCTACTGTGTGTTGTCCTGGCTGAAACTCCTGATCCTCTTGACCTGAACCAACTGTCCCCGGCATTGGCAGCAGTCAGGGAGCAGTAAAACAAGAACAAGAACACATTTAGTGTAACAGACCAGTTACTAACAGACTTGGAGTTGTGCAGTGGTGTCAATCATGAAAAAATGTATTTCTTCTGCTGCTGCTTCTTCCCCAGCTCCTCCACCACCAGCAGGTAAAAAAAAAAAATAATATAAAAAGCTGAAAAAAGATAAGATAAGAAAGAAAATGAAATGTTTTGAGTCAAAGTGACTCACTGAGTCCCTGGACTCCCTGCAGACAGTGCCTTTAAGTACTTGAAAGAGGAGGTAGCTTAGCTAGAGGCTAGTACTATACAAAGTAGTGTGCGGTGTTTCTTATTTAATTTTTATTTAAATTTTACATCAGTCAGTGTAGTACTTGTTAGGATGTGTTTGTTTTATATGTGTGTGTGTAATAGTAAGTAAGTAGACTAGTTAGTTGCAAGTTCAAAGTTTTGTGTTAATTAATAATATATAAAACTAATTTGTTGTTCTGGACTTCTGGTTTATATTTTATGTTATTTAAAGAAGGCTGAAGGCAAGTGCAGCCTCACCCAGTTTTATTTTTTCTAAAAGAATATTGTATTTTAGTTTTGCACAAGTTCAAATATTAATATAAATAAAGCATTATTGTTGTTCTTATTTTGTGTTTCATGATCATATTTAGGTTGTCTGTTCTTCAGTTTGTGTTTAAAAGTTGGTATCCCATAATTCCATTGGAATGGGTCGGGCTACAAAATTATGTGTGCAAATTTTATGTTAATCAGTGTAGAGATTTGTACCTATTTTTCATGGGCTTTGTCCAGATTTTTGATGTTTTCAGGTTGAGAGGTATGGCCAAAGGATTGATGCATGCTACCTTAACTAAAGAGGAAATTACTTCAGCCTTAGTTACAGCTCAGACCAGCAACCAAGAACACAACCAGTTTGATGATGGGGATTTGCAGCCTTCAGAAACAGGACAGTTCACATTTTCCTCAGAGGACTTCAAAAATCTGTCTGGAGTTAAAGATACTTGAACTGGAGTTCAAATGTTTGGAATTTGAATCAGTGGAGAAACTGCAGACAAAGAAAAAAAGAAGCAGATGGAGGCCGCAGAAAATGAAAAGCAGTGTCAACATAAGAGGAAGATGCTCTCTTTGTCAGGGTCATCAAGGTAATAAGGAAGGGAATAACTGAACCTCAGAAGCAATAAAGGTTATTAAATTTCTTCCACAGTTTACAGAGGGTGAGTATAATTTTGATCAAGGGCTCTGAGTATGGTTCCTGACCCCATTACTTCATGGCAAATCTGTAACTGCTGTTTCTAAGTTGTCTGATACTGATTGTTTAAACTATGATAAAGTAAAACAATATTTATTGGAATATTTTAAGTTAACACCTGAAGCTTACAGAAAAAAAAAGTTTCATGAGCATAGACTCTGGTTGGCAGATTGGGAGTTTAACTCTGCAGATGAGCTGGGGAAAAAAGAGAATCTCTCCTTAGCAAACAGGGTATCACTGCACAAGAAGGTGATACCCAGTGCTGCACATGGATATAAGGGAACTCATGGTGGGCAGCCTAAACCACCCCAACAAAGTTCACCAGTAACAGGGGAAGCCACTAGTTCAGGTACATGGCCATGATCAAGGGTTATGTTTTAAATACAACCAGTAGGGCAATGTAGCATACCAATGTCCATGGAAGCAAGGTGGGGAACAAAAGGTGGCGGAGTCAGAAAGTGGGTCAGAGCTTTAAGAGGGACCCCATTCCAAATGTTTTTGGCCAGGGTTCACCTTGACTGGGAGGGTGGAAAGGAAGCAAGCAAGTAGGTCTGTTTGAGGTTATCCCTGCAGATGTCCTGATAGGGAATTATTCTGATAATGCAGCACCTTGTGTGCATGCAGTTACATGCAGTCAGGCTTGGAGATAGGCATCTGGGACTGGTAGCCTGGGTGGGACCCAGACAGTCCCCACACCTGAAGCCAGGGCTAGTGAGGTGGCTATTTCAGGGATGGAGCTACCCTGTAACAGTGATCCTGAAGGTGAGCCACAGCTGCTGGTAGCTACTGATGTTCCTTTGAAGAGAGTGACTGCAAGGGCAGAGGTGAGTGGTAGCACCCAGGCTGACAGTGAGGCACCACTGTCAGAGGATACTAGACTTCCTGTGGAAGGGTAGCTGGGAAGGGTTACAAAGGTAGAACTGAGACAGGCTCAGCTCTCAGACCCTACATTACAAAGTGGCACCTGATCCCAAAGGAAAAGGGGAGTCTGTATACTGGAACAAAGGGTTACTGTACAGAGAGTGGACCCCTGAGGGAGGGCAAGAGGGTGATATAATACAGCTGTTGATAGTTCCTAGAGCCTACCATGTAGCATGTCTTGTCATAGCCCATGACATTCTTTTTGCAGGTCATATGGGCATAAAGCATACCAGGAGACATATTATATAGAACTTGTATTGGCCTGGGATTTCAAGGGATGTAACAGGGTATTGCAGGATCTGTGATCAGTACCAAAAAGTAGGCAAGAGAAGGGAGCAGGTCAAAGCTCCTTTGATGCCTTTGTCTGTGATTGAGAAGCCATTTTACAGGGTAGCTATGGATATTCTGGGGCCTCTGAGTACCACAAATTCCACAGGGAAGAAGTATATCCTGGTGGTAGTAGATTATGTTGCTATATACCTCGAGCAGTGGCTTTTTCCTCCATTGAGACAGAGAAGGTGGAAAATGCTTTGCTATAGATTTCCAGCAGGATAGGTTTCCCGAGAGAAATACTGACTGAAGGAGGTGCCAATTTCATGTCAGACCTGCTGGCTTGTCTGTGGGAGTGCTGTGGGGTGAAACACCTAAAGACCACCCCTACCACCCCCAGAGTAATAGTCTTGTGGAGAGGTTAAACTCTACACTAAAAACCATGGTACAGGCATTTGCAGACCAGTTTAAGAGAGAGTGGGACAAATATTTGCCCTAGCTGCTGTTTGCATACATAAAAGTACCCCAGTAATCCACACATTTTCACACTTTGAGTTATTGTATGGGCATATGGTGAGGGGGCCTTTAGATTTGATTTGTGGCTCTGCTCGACAGTGGCACAGGAAAATAATTTTCTTGGGTGGCGAAAGCCAGGGTACCTTTTGGCTAGGCTTATATAGGCCCTAGGGCCAATAGCCTAGTACCTACCTATGAACCTATGAACCTATGAGTGGGAGGGTGAGTGTGAATCTCACAAGGAGTCTGTTGTGGCATATGTCCTAAATCTTAGGACAAACTTAGGGAGCTCATGGACTTGGCACAGGAGCCCAAGAGCAGAAAAAGGTCTGGTATGACAGGAATGCTTGGGCCTGGGAGTATGCTGTAGGACAGCAGGTTATAGTGCTCATTTCTGTCAGGCACAGTAAGCTGCAGGCAGCTTGGGAGGGACCCTTCAAAGTGGTAAGGAAGGCCAGTGATGTTAACTACATGGTAAACCTGCTAGGTGGGAGGCAGGGGCACAAATTGTACTATGTTAGTGTGATGAAGCTTAACCATGATAGGGAGGCCCTTGTGCTGAGTATTTGCAGTGGACAGCAGGAGGTGTCTGAGGGGGAATCTGGTGACTGATCTCCTCAGTGAGGCTTGGACTGACACCTCAGTGGAAGGGGTAGTAATGTCCCAGTGGCTATGCCCTACCCAGGTTTGAGAAATACGAGCAGTGTTACAGGAATTTGGGGGCATGTTCACTGAGAAACTGAGGTTAGTAGGGAACATACAGCCCTCTTAGACAGTATAATGTGTAGTGGTGCAGGGACATGTTTTTCACAAATCACATAGAAAGGATAGTCAGGTCACTGTGAATGAAAAGATTTTTTGGGTAAATAACTACATGGAAAAACTGCCCTGTTTTTAAAAATGGAGATGTGTAGAGCATCCAAGCCTAGTTTTGGAAACGTGTTCAGACAAGATGGCATGCATTTATCAAGATCAGGGAAGATAATTTTTTAGCAGATATTTTCCAATAATTGACAAACACTAAGCAGGATTTTTACCAGGTCGAAAATTTAACAGTTCACAGCTAGCAACATTTAATGTATCTCCGATGGTTGTTAATGCTGGGAGCATTAATAATACAGTTTTTTTTTATTGAAAATGTGCTACACTACCACAATATTGATGTTATTGTTTGTGAAACATGGTTAAAGAACAATTACTAGAAACCAGTTATGTCAAGATATAAATGTTTTTACTGTAACAGACATTCTTTCAAAAATCATGTGGAAGTGTAATGATAGGGATTAAAGATAATTATGAGACCTGTGATTGCTACATGTTCTGCAATAACACCAATACTATAGAGTGTGTAACTGTGCAAATAAAGACAACCCTGGAACATGTAACAATTAATTTTTAGAAAATATCATTGACTCCCAAAGTATCCTACAGCAAAAATTCAGGAACCAAAATGTCAAAGATGAACTGCAAGGATACACCACGAGAATAAATGCATAAAATCTTCTTTTTATTCCAATAAAAACAAAGGATAGGATAAGCGCTTTCGCGTGCACTGTGCACGCTTCATCAGATCAATTAAACCAAATGTAGACACTTCTTATATATAGAAATCCATCCAATAAAATGCAGTCAATAAAACTATTAACTCAAACAAGAAAGAGCTAATTACTTAATTAAAACATTGTAATTTTGAGCTTCTAAAACTGACAACAACCAAGGCGGATTTCACAAAGCTTCTTGCACTGTCCAAGTTAAACATACAATGCGCTAACATAAATCAACAAGCATTATTTAACTTTTCTCCTGTTATGTTTTGTTCACTTTAACATAAAATAATTCTTAATCTTGAGCTTCACTAAATGACAATAGTCATACATTAAGTTCTCTGACAGATCATAAGCATTATAACATCGCTTTGACGGCTATGCATTTAAAGCAACAGTTTCCATTAATTCATTTACATTAGAAGATTTGCTTTCCTTCCGTGACAAACAGTCAACATGAAAATCTCCACTATGCATAAGTGCCTTCTATATGGTATCATTCAACAGAAACATTTCTCCACTACATAAAATATTTCTTGATCTTGAACTTCACTAAATAACAATAGTCATACATTAAATTCTCTTGCATATCATAATCATTATAGCATCGCTTTGACGGCTATGCATTTAAAGCAACAATTTCCATTAATTCCTTCACATTAGAAGATTTGCTTTCGTGACAGACAGTCAACATGAAAATCTCCACTATGCATAAGTGCCTTCTACATGGTATCATTCAACAGAAACATTTCTCCACTACATAAAAATATAAAAATATACTACCTGTGCATAAAAAATGTAACAGAAATATTACCAATCCTTACATTAATGGTGGATTTCGTCAATAACTTTTCTCTTTAGTTATTTAAGGTTGGTATAATAGAAGAAGATTGGTGAATTTCATCAAACTTTTTCTTTAATTATTTAAGTTTAGTATAATAGAAGAAAAATAAATATCTAGGTACCATAGACTGTCATCAGATCTTAACGATGAGAATGGACCAGTCCAGCGAACTACCATAAAGAATTATCACTATCTCTCTATCATATTGACCAATCATCTGGGTTCTATTTTCCAGTTCATCTTGTTTTACTAGAATGTGGTCGATATACATACCACATAAATGTAACTAGAAATACAAAAATATGGAAAAGCAGATATCAAAACTTGTTGTTTGTTATTAATATAGATGAGTGATAATTAAATATTTAATATCCGATATAATCTTATTTATTTATCAAATTTAAATACTAACATAAGGCTATTTATTGTTCTCCATCAGAAACGTTCCATTAATATAACTAGTATAGCTGTTGATAAAAAATAATAATAAATAGTTGAATCAAATGGATCTAAAAATCTGTTGCAGATAAACAGTATATAAAAAACATAATGTAATTATTCATATATTAAAAATCAATTCAAAATTCTTCATTAACTTCCATTTTCATTAAATAATAATGTTAAACTTATATATACAATATAAATGCAGTAGTACATGAATGTATAGATAGATATATTGATAATTGAATAAATGAATAAAATAAATGAATAAATAAATAAATAAATACTATCTCATTTTTATTTTTATTTTATCAATCCTTCATTCAATAACAACCCTCTTTCTTTAGCAACGTGAAAATAAACCAATTAATTAAACTATAAATATATTGCATCTCAGTTTATAAATATTGCATTATTATCTGATGTTAATATAACTATCTAAAATGCACTTCTTCTTATCAGATTTGCTGCTTTCCATCTAGTATTAAAGCCAAAAGTTCTAAGTTTATTTAGAAGGCTTATTTTCTCTTTTCAAGAATAGGTTTCAAGGACACATAGTTGTTTATTCCTGGTTCTTTGTGTGCTCCTGATTTAAAAATCCAACTTAATTCTACTTCCAATAAGTGGTTAGCATTATCGCCTAATCTGTTACTAATTTTCACTATTTGCAACACTCTAAATTTAAATTCATGTGTGGGATTGGCATTAATATGTTTCGCCAGTGCATTTAACTCATTTCTTTTGCGAATGTCGTATATGTGATTATAAATACGTTCTTTCAGTTTTCTTTTTGTTAACCCAATGTAGAAAGTTTCACATGAAGTGCAATTCGCCATATAAATCAAATTAGTACTATTGCAATCAGCATATATTCTTGGTTTAAATTCAAAAAAACCATGTGGGTGCCGATATTCCTGTGTAGTATTTATATGTTTGCACATATTGCATCGCTTGCAAGGGAATGTACCATATAATGCATCATTCCTATATACCTTTATATCATTCAAACTTCTTGCAAAAATGTCTTTCAAGTTGTCACATGTCCTAAACATAAAAGTTGGTTTCTGTCCCACTAATTGTCTGATATCATCCACTATTGTCAAAATATTCCAATTTTGCATAATTATTTTCCTAATATGTCCGTTGTCATTCGTATATTTCATTAAATAAACTAATTTATCATTGTTTCTATACATTGCACTATGTTCTCTTGTGCATTTAGTTCTATTATGGCTTATTACCATCTTTCCCCTTATTATATTCTCTTGAGCCATATTTCTTTGATTCAAAACTGGAGGTATGATATCATCTCGTATTTCCTTAATCAAATTATATTTGTAGCCTCTTTCAATAAATATTCGTGTCATATTATTTGCTTCTTCCTCTAATATTAATGGGTCTTTACATAATTTGGTCAATCTTAGAAATTGTCCTTTTACTATTCCTGTGAAGGTATGTCTAGGATGCATACTACTTTGTTCTAACATATTGTTTTTCCAGCACTTTTTCTAAAGATCTTGGAGGTCAAAATACCTTCTTTATTAAAATATAAATTCACATCCAGGTAGTCAACACTTTTACTGGAATATTCATATGTGAATTTCAAGAAATCCGTCGTAGATTCTAAGTATATGACGAAATGTCTTAATTCTGTAACTGTCCCTTTCCAAAATAATACTACATCGTCAACAAATCTTCTGTAAAAGCTTATTTTTTCCATCCAAATACTATCAAATAAGCATGATTTTTCCCAAAAGTATAAAACCAAATTCGCATAGGAATTCGCACATGGGGTGCCCATAGCAACACCCCATGTTTGAAGATAGTATTTGTTATTAAATATAAATGCATTATTATATAGTACCAAGTCAAGCAATTGGCTTATTAAAGTCTGTCTGTCTACAGAAAATTCACTTTCTTTCATCATGATTTCACGAATAGCTTGCAGGCCATATTCATTTGGTATGCAAGTGAATAGATTGCATATATCCAATGTCACTAATAATATTTTACCTGATGTCATTTGATCTTTTGAAATTAATTCTATTCCTTGTAAAAGACTCTGTGTATCTCTTAATATAGTAACTATTTTGTCAACCATAGGTCTGAGCATTTTTTCTAAAAATATTGAAATATTATAGGTAGCCCAGTTTCTCCCAGAGACTATAGGTCTCATTGGTATAGGTTTCACCTCTTTATGTATTTTGGGCAGACCTTTCAACGTTGGTATCAATGGCTCTTGAATGTACAAAAAATCATACATTTCACTGCTGATCTGGCGGCACATGAGTAGATCATACAAGTTGTTCTTTATATCACTAATTATTTTGTTCACTTGCCCTAAGGCCAACTCACTATAACTGTTGGTAGATTTAAGAGAAGTCTCTATATTTTTAATGTATTCTTCTCTATTTAGTATAACTACTCCGCTACCCTTGTCAGCAGAAGTAATCAAGATGTCATTATTTCTCTTCAATTTTTGAAGTGACTCTTGCTCATTCCTATCTAAATTGCAATACTTGTTACTAACATGTTTCAATGAATATAATTTATAAAAATCATACTCACACGACTTCACAAAACATTCTACCATCGCTGGTAGTGGAGGAGAAAAAGTACTTTTGCTTTTAAAGCTATCTATATTAACATCATTAGAAGCTACAGGTACAATTTTTTTATCATTAAAAAACAACTTTAAAGCAATATTTCTTGCAAACAGTCTCAGGTCGGTGAAGGTTTCAGCCAAAGCACTTGGTTGTGACGGTATAAATTTTAACCCTTTATTTAATAGTGACAAATCAGAAGGAGATAAAACATAATCAGAGTAATTAAACACCAGTCCAGTCAATTCAGCATTCTTTTTTGTTGTCCGTACCTGTCCTGCGAGTATTTCCGTTTTCTCGGTCCCCGACTTGTTGATCTCCCTCTGTTGAACCGAGCCTGCTTGATCGGAAAAGGGCCATCGATGGGTTGGTTGAAAGCAGCAGTGTTGCGTCTAATCGTGCCTGTCCTCTCCAGATCATCAGCTTGTCCCAGAGCCTGTTGATTCAGGGGTGGAGTGTTGTAATTCAGATCATCTATATGTTGTTGTCTTCTTTCTTCATTCGGTTCCGTACTGCAGGAAGCGGCTCCTGACAAAGGCGCCAAATTTAAAACATTAGTTCTTCCTGTTTCCTGTTCAGCATTTTGTAAACGAACTTCGCTGTTAATTCTGGCATTATTAGTCTCATTTGCTCTGGGCCAAACAAAAATATTACCACTGGCAAAATCTTGAGCATCCCTAGCTGATTTTCTTTCTTTTATCTTCTTGAGTTTGTCACTATATACATTAATCTGCGCACAAATGTTGTTGAACTTCCTCATACATGTCTCTGACTTGAAACGGTCAGTAATATCTCTGTATATACGGTCTGTTCTCTTTTGTAGTTCAGTTTCAATGGGCTCAAAATGTTCTAATAATAAGTTGATGTATTTGAAGCCAAGCTCCAAGTTCATTTCTTGCCATTTTTTAAGCAGAGCAGGGTATAACTGGCCATAAGTAGGCATGCACAAGACGCGCATGCCTCTCGGTATAACCTTAAAATGGTTACACGCTTGTAAATGTTTTCTTTGCCATGACAATCTCTGGAGTTTATAAAGATTGTTCTCTAGTTCTCTAGTTAGTTCATAGAACTCAGTCATATTCTCATCACCAACATTAGTTGTAATTATTGTGCTCACCGTTTCTGAGAAGTTTAAATTCAGCAGTGGGTTGTTTTTTTGCGGTAAAAAAGCATCGATGTTTAACATATTCAATTTCCCTTCAGGGTTATAATCCAATTCCACTTCAGTATTCTCCATAGCGTGGAGGTAACGATACAAACCAGCAAAAACCAGAAAATTTTTAGAAAATATTGTTGACTCCCAAAGTATCCTACAGCAAAAATTCAGGAACCAAAATGTCAAAGATGAACTGCAAGGATACACCACGAGAATAAGTGCATAAAATCTTCTTTTTATTCCAATAAAAACAAAGGATAGGATAAGCGCTTTCGCGTGCACTGTGCACGCTTCATCAGATCAATTAAACCAAATGTAGACACTTCTTATATATAGAAATCCATCCAAGAAAATGCAGTCAATAAAACTATTAACTCAAACAAGAAAGAGCTAATTACTTAATTAAAACATTGTGATTTTGAGCTTCTAAAACTGACAACAACCAAGCGGATTTCACAAAGCTTCTTGCTCTGTCCAAGTTAAACATACAATGCGCTAACATAAATCAACAAGCATTATTTAACTTTTCTCCTGTTATGTTTTGTTCACTTTAACATAAAATAATTCTTAATCTTGAGCTTCACTAAATGACAATAGTCATACATTAAGTTCTCTGACAGATCATAAGCATTATAACATCGCTTTGACGGCTATGCATTTAAAGCAACAGTTTCCATTAATTCCTTTACATTAGAAGATTTGCTTTCCTTCCGTGACAAACAGTCAACGTGAAAATCTCCACTATGCATAAGTGCCTTCTATATGGTATCATTCAACAGAAACATTTCTTGACTACATAAAATATTTCTTGATCTTGAACTTCACTAAATAACAATAGTCATACATTAAATTCTCTTGCATATCATAATCATTATAGCATCGCTTTGACGGCTATGCATTTAAAGCAACAATTTCCATTAATTCCTTCACATTAGAAGATTTGCTTTCGTGACAGACAGTCAACATGAAAATCTCCACTATGCATAAGTGCCTTCTACATGGTATCATTCAACAGAAACATTTCTCCACTACATAAAAATATAAAAATATACTACCATTGGCGCCTTTGTCAGGAGCCGCTTCCTGCAGTACGGAACCGAATGAAGAAAGAAGACAACAACATATAGATGATCTGAATTACAACACTCCACCCCCGAATCAACAGGCTCTGGGACAAGCTGATGATCCGGAGAGGACAGGCACGATTAGACGCAACACTGCTACTTTCAACCAACCCATCGATGGCCCTTTTCCGATCAAGCAGGCTCGGTTCAACAGAGGGAGCTCAACAAGTCGGGGACCGAGAAAATGGAAATACTCGCAGGACAGGTACGGACAACAAAAAAGAATGCTGAATTGACTGGACTGGTGTTTAATTACTCTGATTATGTTTTATCTCCTTCTGATTTGTCACTATTAAATAAAGGGTTAAAATTTATACCGTCACAACCAAGTGCTTTGGCTGAAACCTTCACCGACCTGAGACTGTTTGCAAGAAATATTGCTTTAAAGTTGTTTTTTAATGATAAAAAAATTGTACCTGTAGCTTCTAATGATGTTAATATAGATAGCTTTAAAAGCAAAAGTACTTTTTCTCCTCCACTACCAGCGATGGTAGAATGTTTTGTGAAGTCGTGTGAGTATGATTTTTATAAATTATATTCATTGAAACATGTTAGTAACAAGTATTGCAATTTAGATAGGAATGAGCAAGAGTCACTTCAAAAATTGAAGAGAAATAATGACATCTTGATTACTTCTGCTGACAAGGGTGGCGGAGTAGTTATACTAAATAGAGAAGAATACATTAAAAATATAGAGACTTCTCTTAAATCTACCAACAGTTATAGTGAGTTGGCCTTAGGGCAAGTGAAGAAAATAATTAGTGATATAAAGAACAACTTGTATGATCTACTCATGTGCCGCCAGATCAGCAGTGAAATGTATGATTTTTTGTACATTCAAGAGCCATTGATACCAATGTTGAAAGGTCTGCCCAAAATACATAAAGAGGTGAAACCTATACCAATGAGACCTATAGTCTCTGGGAGAAACTGGGCTACCTATAATATTTCAATATTTTTAGAAAAAATGCTCAGACCTATGGTTGACAAAATAGTTACTATATTAAGAGATACACAGAGTCTTTTACAAGGAATAGAATTAATTTCAAAAGATCAAATGACATCAGGTAAAATATTATTAGTGACATTGGATATATGCAATCTATTCACTTGCATACCAAATGAATATGGCCTGCAAGCTATTCGTGAAATCATGATGAAAGAAAGTGAATTTTCTGTAGACAGACAGACTTTAATAAGCCAATTGCTTGACTTGGTACTATATAATAATGCATTTATATTTAATAACAAATACTATCTTCAAACATGGGGTGTTGCTATGGGCACCCCATGTGCGAGTTCCTATGTGAATTTGGTTTTATACTTTTGGGAAAAATCATGCTTATTTGATAGTATTTGGATGGAAAAAATAAGCTTTTACAGAAGATTTGTTGACGATGTAGTATTATTTTGGAAAGGGACAGTTACAGAATTAAGACATTTCGTCATATACTTAGAATCTACGACGGATTTCTTGAAATTCACATATGAATATTCCAGTAAAAGTGTTGACTACCTGGATGTGAATTTATATTTTAATAAAGAAGGTATTTTGACCTCCAAGATTTTTAGAAAAAAGTGCTGGAAAAACAATATGTTAGAACAAAGTAGTATGCATCCTAGACATACCTTCACAGGAATAGTAAAAGGACAATTTCTAAGATTGACCAAATTATGTAAAGACCCATTAATATTAGAGGAAGAAACAAATAATATGACACGAATATTTATTGAAAGAGGCTACAAATATAATTTGATTAAGGAAATACGAGATGATATCATACCTCCAGTTTTGAATCAAAGAAATATGGCTCAAGAGAATATAATAAGGGGAAAGATGGTAATAAGCCATAATAGAACTAAATGCACAAGAGAACATAGTGCAATGTATAGAAACAATGATAAATTAGTTTATTTAATGAAATATACGAATGACAACGGACATATTAGGAAAATAATTATGCAAAATTGGAATATTTTGACAATAGTGGATGATATCAGACAATTAGTGGGACAGAAACCAACTTTTATGTTTAGGACATGTGACAACTTGAAAGACATTTTTGCAAGAAGTTTGAATGATATAAAGGTATATAGGAATGATGCATTATATGGTACATTCCCTTGCAAGCGATGCAATATGTGCAAACATATAAATACTACACAGGAATATCGGCACCCACATGGTTTTTTTGAATTTAAACCAAGAATATATGCTGATTGCAATAGTACTAATTTGATTTATATGGCGAATTGCACTTCATGTGAAGCTTTCTACATTGGGTTAACAAAAAGAAAACTGAAAGAACGTATTTATAATCACATATACGACATTCGCAAAAGAAATGAGTTAAATGCACTGGCGAAACATATTAATGCCAATCCCACACATGAATTTAAATTTAGAGTGTTGCAAATAGTGAAAATTAGTAACAGATTAGGTGATAATGCTAACCACTTATTGGAAGTAGAATTAAGTTGGATTTTTAAATCAGGAGCACACAAAGAACCAGGAATAAACAACTATGTGTCCTTGAAACCTATTCTTGAAAAGAGAAAATAAGCCTTCTAAATAAACTTAGAACTTTTGGCTTTAATACTAGATGGAAAGCAGCAAATCTGATAAGAAGAAGTGCATTTTAGATAGTTATATTAACATCAGATAATAATGCAATATTTATAAACTGAGATGCAATATATTTATAGTTTAATTAATTGGTTTATTTTCACGTTGCCAAAGAAAGAGGGTTGTTATTGAATGAAGGATTGATAAAATAAAAATAAAAATGAGATAGTGTTTATTTATTTATTTATTCATTTATTTTATTCATTTATTCAATTATCAATATATCTATCTATACATTCATGTACTACTGCATTTATATTGTATATATAAGTTTAACATTATTATTTAATGAAAATGGAAGTTAATGAAGAATTTTGAATTGATTTTTAATATATGAATAATTACATTATATTTTTTATATACTGTTTATCTGCAACAGATTTTTAGATCCATTTGATTCAACTATTTATTATTATTTTTTATCAACAGCTATACTAGTTATATTAATGGAACGTTTCTGATGGAGAACAATAAATAGCCTTATGTTAGTATTTAAATTTGATAAATAAATAAGATTATATCAGATATTAAATATTTAATTATCACTCATCTATATTAATAACAAACAACAAGTTTTGATATCTGCTTTTCCATATTTTTGTATTTCTAGTTACATTTATGTGGTATGTATATCAACCACATTCTAGTAAAACAAGATGAACTGGAAAATAGAACCCAGATGACTGGTCAATATGATAGAGAGATAGTGATAATTCTTTATGGTAGTTCGCTGGACTGGTCCATTCTCATCGTTAAGATCTGATGACAGTCTATGGTACCTAGATATTTATTTTTCTTCTATTATACTAAACTTAAATAATTAAAGAAAAAGTTCGATGAAATTCACCAATCTTCTTCTATTATACCAACCTTAAATAACTAAAGAGAAAAGTTATTGACGAAATCCACCATTAATGTAAGGATTGGTAATATTTCTGTTACATTTTTTATGCACAGGTAGTATATTTTTATATTTTTATGTAGTGGAGAAATGTTTCTGTTGAATAATACCATGTAGAATGCACTTATGCATAGTGGAGATTTTCATGTTGACTGTCTGTCACGAAAGCAAATCTTCTAATGTGAAGGAATTAATGGAAATTGTTGCTTTAAATGCATAGCCGTCAAAGCGATGCTATAATGAT
Source organism: Protopterus annectens (assembly GCF_019279795.1). Classification (NCBI taxonomy): domain Eukaryota; kingdom Metazoa; phylum Chordata; order Ceratodontiformes; family Protopteridae; genus Protopterus; species Protopterus annectens. The sequence goes on along the minus strand of NC_056730.1, from coordinate 589,960,540 downwards.
TATGATATGCAAGAGAATTTAATGTATGACTATTGTTATTTAGTGAAGTTTAAGATCAAGAAATATTTTATGTAGTGGAGAAATGTTTCTGTTGAATGATACCATATAGAAGGCACTTATGCATAGTGGAGATTTTCACGTTGACTGTTTGTCATGGAAGGAAAGCAAATCTTCTAATGTAAAGGAATTAATGGAAACTGTTGCTTTAAATGCATAGCCGTCAAAGCGATGTTATAATGCTTATGATCTGTCAGAGAACTTAATGTATGACTATTGTCATTTAGTGAAGCTCAAGATTAAGAATTATTTTATGTTAAAGTGAACAAAACATAACAGGAGAAAAGTTAAAGAATGCTTGTTGATTTATGTTAGCGCATTGTATGTTTAACTTGGACAGCGCAAGAAGCTTGGTGAAATCCGCCTTGGTTGTTGTCAGTTTTAGAAGCTCAAAATTACAATGTTTTAATTAAGTAATTAGCTCTTTCTTGTTTGAGTTAATAGTTTTATTGACTGCATTTTATTGGATGGATTTCTATATATAAGAAGTGTCTACATTTGGTTTAATTGATCTGATGAAGCGTGCACAGTGCACGCGAAAGCGCTTATCCTATCCTTTGTTTTTATTGGAATAAAAAGAAGATTTTATGCATTTATTCTCGTGGTGTATCCTTGCAGTTCATCTTTAACATGTAACAATTGTTGGAGTGTATAGACCACCAAAGTCAAGTCAGATGACCTAGAGGAATTCATACATTTCTTGCATGAAACACAGGAGGGAGGAAGAATCATATTAGCTGGGGACTTAAAGTTACCAGAAACAGAGTGGGATAATATTGATTCAGCAATATTAGTAAGGAACTTATTCACAATGTATATTCAGGAGCAATAATTGCTTCAGAGTGTAAAAAAACCTACCAGGGAACAGAACATACTAGATATTGTTTGTGTTCCTAAAGAAATTACTGTTACTTCAAGTCGTCAAGTTTTACCACCATTGATGTGCAGTGATCATGGGGTCATAAAGGTTAATTTGTTGCTAGATAATTCTGCCAGACTGAAATCTCAACCAATGCACACAAGGTTAATTACAGATTATATGGAAGCAAAACAGTCACTATGTAAAACTAACTGGAGCGATGGGTTCACTGGAAAAACTGCAGATGGAATGTAAAAAGTTTTGAAAGAAAAATTTTTTGACTAGAAAGAAAATCAAAAAAAATGTTTAACATCAGGATCTAGGCATATAACCTCAGGGGGGATATATTTCCATAAAAAACAAGATACCTGATTAAGGTGAGAGACAAAATATATAAGAAGTGGAAGAGAGGTTGAACTACAACTTTGCAAACTGAAATAAACAAGCTGGAAAAACAAATTAAGTATAGTGTGAGACAAGATAGAGAAAAATTTAAAGAAAATGTATATAAAGATATTGGGAATAATAGGAAACCTTTTTACAGATTCATAAGATGTGGAAGGAGTAAAGACATACTAATTGATAAACTGTGCAGATTCTAAAATTTATTCTCAGGCACAACATATTATATATCTGTTTACAAAATCTTATGCAAAACACTTTGGCTCCACAAAGGGGGTGACAAATTGTCCTAGTGACATCCAGGTAACCTCAGATACTGGAATCAAATTAGATTATATTGAACAAGAACTGCATAAACTTGATCCAAACAAAGCACAGGGAGGAGAACTTACAATACCATTATATCTGTTATTCACTAGGTCATATAAATATGGGGAGATTCCTCAAGATTGGAGACATGCACTTATTAAACCTGTCTTTAAGGGAAAGGGGAGTAGGACAAACCCAGAGTCATATAGACTCAAGTCTACTTCATGCTGTGGAAAAATAATGAAGAAGGTAATATTGGATAAGTTATTGTCAGAACTGGATAGATTGGTACTTGAAACCATATATCAGAAGCATATGTTGAAAATAGATCTATTACCACCTGTAGCATGATGTTCTATAACAATTGTTTTATTGTTATAGAATATCATGTCACAGGTCATAATAGCTATGAATGAAAAATTGTGCTGTAATGTAATTTATATAGATTTAACTTCAGCACTTGACAGGGTCATACACAAAACACTGATCAATAAATTAGAACAACTAGGTATTGATGTACTCTTGATAAGATGGATAGCTGCATGGCTGTATCATACAGCAATTGGACAGGTGAAATTCTTGGTTATAGTCAGGTGTCCTACAGGGCATTGTCATAGGCCTTTACTTGTTTATATTGCATCTTTCAGACCTAACTTTTTTATCTGATGTGTTCTACAGTCTATATGCAGATGATCTGAAATTGGTTAAACTGGTTACATGTGTTACAGATAAGGGATGTCTGCAAAAGAATTTGACTAAATTGACAATTTGGGCACATGAGAATAATATACTGATAAATACATCAAAAACTAAGCATATGAGATTTGGGAGACATAAACTGAAATGTGAATATTTAAGACAGCATGCAGTGATTGAAACTGTAGGCTCATTTAAGGACCTGGGTATATGGGTAGATCCAACTATGAGTTATTTTAATTATATCAACCAATTGGTTAATGATAGTTATAGAACTACTGGTAGTATAAAAAGATTTATAAAGTATGGAAATCAGAAATTATGAAGTTATTGTTAGTTACATTAGACCCAAACTTGAGTATAGAATAATAATATGGAAACCTTATAAGAAAACAAGCATGAGTAAACTGGAAAGAGTACAGCAGAAATATACCAAGGGCATCCATGGATGTGAAAATTTAAGTTATTATGAAAATCTAAAATATCAGAACTTGCACAGTGTCTCTTCTAGATATTTAAGAGGAGAGCTTATTCAGGTATATAGGACATTCAGAAACAACTACCCTTGGAAATGTTTGGGGTTATCAAAAAGTAGTAGAGAATCATCAGACAACCTATGCAGAAGATTCTATGGGAATGAGAAGTGTACTAATTCTTTCTCTGAGAGCAGCTGATGCATGGAACAAACTACCAAATTACATTAAAGCAAAGACTAGTGCAGATATTTTTAAGAACAGCCTGGACACTTGTTATGGGAACAAGTGTTATGGTATATTGGCAAGCTAGAAGGGCATTAATGCCTGTACTTGAAATATTTGTATGTATGGACGTAACATTGAACACTCCTTCCCTAATATTTTACCCCATCAAGTACTATAGAGCCTAAATATACACATCCAATTGTCATACCAGCCATGCATACACTGATGCTTCAACTATGTATAGCTGTTTTCTCAAATAATCTTTGTATTGTTCTTTACAAAAATGTCCTGATGTCAACTTTATTATTTCTCTTATTTATACTTGCTTGTTGTTATTATTGCCGTCACAACTGTGGAGCTTTTTTCCCCAGGCTGTCATTGGAAAGTGGCCTCTTTTTGGGGTCTTAGTCATCTTTTCTTTGTTAACAATTGAATTTAATATCTAATTAAATAAATAAATAGATTTAATAACTTTGGAAAGATAAGAATTGCACACTGTGGCAGTATGTCTAGAGACAGATCTTTCTGAAGTAGTAAGAATGAATGTGGGCCTACTAAGAATGAGCAATTCATATCTAGAATTTTACTGATGATTTCTGATATAAAGTTTAATTTGCATAAGAGGACAAAAGTCAATGTGCAGTAGCACATAACATCGAAAAGAACAGATAGTTGCAAACTTCTGTGAGTTGGAATTTATCACTAGAACTGAGAAAAGAACATTAGCAAGCACAATAGTCTGCTAGATTAATAAATCTATATGATTTTATTTAGGATCTTTTAAACACTGAAGACATTGGAGAATTTCTCAAAGCTAATAATAGGAGCAAGTTTGGGACTGAAAATGCTTTTAGCTTTTGATTACTCAGCATCTGGTAACCATAGATTGGATACTTTTTAGGCTAGTTTAAGCTGAGATAGGACATTATTTGTGGAGATATATACATGTTTATTGAAGGGAAAAATAGTGTCCAGGTGGATATTCAGGTGTCTTTATGAACCAGCTTGTGTGAAGTGATTTTCCTAAAGGTCTGCAAATGTTAAAGAGAAACTAAGGTGAGGTTATGAGACTGGCAACAGTACTGAATTTATTTTAATAGAATTAATGAGTAACCTGTACTTATTAAACTAAAGGCAGACTGAAGTCCTTTTGTAATGCTGTTCTTACAGTGGAACATAGGAGCATTATTAGGCAACTGATAATGAGAAACATAAGATGTGTCCCCATGCACACTTTCAAATAGACACAGTTGTTCCTGCCACTCTTTTCAAACACTCGACAGTGCTCACCACCCAAATGCAGCAGGGCTGTATATGAAAACCCAGGTGAATGTTTTTGTCTACCCATCTGAGCATCAAGTCTAGCCTTAAAGATAGTCAAAGTTGTACTTGACATGTGTGGTAACTTACTTCATAGGCTGGGACTGCATTGAACTAGGAAACTAAGAGTCGTGACTTATTTGTTGTTATAGTTTAGGTCTCTAGTACAGGTGCTTGTAGAACTGATGGTTTTGCAAAGAAATATGAGATCAAATATTACTAAATCTTTCTGACTTATTGTTTGGTGTAGATTTAGGTCTCTAGTACAGGGGCTTATAGAACTGATGGTTTTGCAAAGAAATATGAGCTCAAATATTCCTAAATCTTTCTGACTTATTTTTTGGTATAGATTTAGGTCTCTAGTACAGGTGCTTGTAGAACTGATGGTTTTGCAAAGAAATATGAGCTGAAATATTACTAAATCTTTCAAAACGTAAAAAGCAAGACAAGGGTCACATTGATACAGCTTGTAGTCTACTGCATAAAACAAAGTTAATCTGTCAGGCTAGTAGAATGATTAAAGCCTTTAATTTTCTTGGCTACATATCTTGGGAGCCTTTCTAGCTGACCTTCACAGAAGTGAAAGGGTCTCCACATATACAATGAAGGGAAAATAAGAGTGTTTGCATTACAAATAAATTTGCTTTATCTGGGACTGTTTGTAAGCTTCTGAGCAGTACCAAAAAGTCTGCTCATCAATTTTTTCCTTAGATCTACTAGTTCTCTCCTCTCCTGCACTTTTACTAGCCTATTAGTCTAGCACTTTACCAGACTTCTTGTAGCAATTATTGTAGCACACAAAAGTGTTACCAGCACTAAACATTCTACAAGGAAACAGCTTCAGTACTTATTATTAATGCCCACCCCTCCAGGCATGTCTAAAGGTCAGTTCCCTGTGCTTTCTCCTATTAACCTGGTGAACATGGGCATCCTGAGGCAATGTAGTAACTGCCTCATGTACACTGGCAACCCTCTCCTCTTACATCCCAATACTCAGACTTGCAAGAAATGCACTTATATATCCAAATTGGAAGCCACACACTCTCCAGCCAAGACCGAAATAGCTGGTCAAGAGGAGAAGGTCAACACTTGCACCACACCACATGGAACACATAGTCCTCCAGAACACACACCAGCACTGCCTTCACATAAAAACACATACCCACCTTCGTGGAGGCTCACAATAACAGCAGAGACCTCCAAGGCAGAAATGCACTCGACCACCACAGCACAACACTAATCAGAAGACACATAACTCTCCTAAACAGTGTGCCACTCAACAAGCCCCTAAGGCAAAACAGCATGCCAAACACACTAGTCATAGGTGACTCAGTAGTGAGGCACACTGTTGTCCCACTGACAAGGCTGAATAAGGAGAAAGTAACAGTCAGCTGTCTGTCAGGTGCCAGGATCCACCCCATAATACACACACTCAGGTCCGTCCACAACAGATACAAATATGACTCTGTCATTGCACATGTGGGTGTAAATGACCTGAGATGTACCTCCCTGGACCTACATGAAAAGAGACATGGAGGAGCTCTCGGATCATTGTAGCCCAGGTGGGTATGACCCCAGCTCTGAGCAGATTCTTATCATTACCGAGTAAAGATACCACAGTACAAGCAGAAAATGATTGATTTCAACAATTGGCTAAGTTTCTGGTGTCATTCTAAGGGGATACAATATATGTCTGCCTGGGATGACATGGTTGACACACCTCAATGCTTTGCCAGATATGGCCTGTATCTGTCACCCCTGGGCTTCCAGATACTGGCCAAGGCTATTGCCACCTCTATAGTGCCTTTTTAGATGGTGTTCCAAAGACCAAACTACCACCATAACAGCTACAAACAAATGCAATCTGAGGGTCATGCTGCTCAACGCTAGAAGTCTAATTCTCAAAATGCACTCACTCAAAACATTCCTTAAAATGGAGAGCATCAACATTTGTGCTGTAACAGAGACCTGGTTCAAGGGAGCAGAAAGCACCCCTGGACTTCCAGGCTATGACTCATTCCACACCTTTCTGCCACAGAACTTGGACAGAAGCTCCAAAGGCAGTGATGTTTCCATATTCATAAAGGCTGCACACACCTCCAGACTGGTAGCCCAACATAACACATCAGAGATGCTTCAGGTGCAGCTAACACTGGATAAGACAGTGATTCGGGTCATAGCCTGCTACAGGTTCCCAACCATGTCCCAAGACTCACACTTCACATTTCTAAGCACACTGGAGAATATTAGGGTCCAACCTAACACTCTCATACTGGGCGACTTCAACTACCCCTCCATTAACTGGGAAAACTACTCATTTGCCAAACGTTTCCTGGAATTCATTAATTCCAATGCCCTGGACAAGCTCATTCTTAACCCCAGCAGAGGTAGAAACATCCTTGAACTGGTCATTAGTAACATGGGTGACCACTGCTGTACACCAATAGTCAATTCCTCCCTGGTTAGATCTGACCACAAACTAATCACCTTGGAAATCCCCCCCCCCGCAAAGGTAACCATCGTAAAAAACTTCTCCAAAGCTAACCTTGGGCTCCTAAAAACAGAGGTAGCTAACTTCATGGCCCCCGTGCAAATGGAGAATAGTTGCATGACCACCGAATCATACACCAATGCACTGTATGAACACGTACACAAATGCATGGATCTCGCCATACCCAATAGAACCAAGACACTCTCCTCCAAAAAAAGGAAGCCGATCTGGTGGTCCCTTGCCATAAACAAACTCTACAACAGAAAGAGGAAATTGATGCAGAATAAGGTAAAGTCCCAAGACTGGAAAAACTCCCTTATCAGCCTCAACAAAAAGTTGAGATCCCTCATCAAATCCTCTAAAACTAGCTATGAAAACCAAATTGCAGCAGATAGTAAAGACAACCATAAGGCCTTCTATAGTTATGTAAAGAATCTCCACGACAATACCCAGATTTGCTCTGAGCTACTGCACAATGGTACCTCCTATACCGAGCCAACAGATATTGCCAATATATTGGCTGACAGATTCATTGCCAATTTTACTCCTCTCTCCCCCACCAAAGGACCAATCAAAATACCAGTAGATTGCCAGGCACCCAGTATTACTGCTGCACAGGTTAAAACAGCACTGTCCAAGACGAAGAATACAGCTTCTATGGGACCTGACAATATCCCTGGCTGTGTTCTACATGAACTACAGAGTGAACTGGCACCTCACCTGTGTGCCGTGTTCAATCACAGCCTCACCTCAGGCTTTTTCCCTACTGAATGGTGAACTGCTACAATCATCCGTCTCCACAAAGGAGAAGTGACTACAGACCCTGGGAACTATCGCCCCATTTTCCTGATGAGTCTGATATGCAAAGCTATGGAATGCATCATCATGGACTTCATAAACAAGAATATAGGGAATCTCCAAACTCTGGATCCCACACAGGTTGGTTTTCTGAAGGGTAGATCATGCCTGCTCAACCTGGTCAACTTCTTTGAGTCAGTCACCAGACCTGTGGATAAAGGCAAGGTGGTTCATACAGCCTACCTTGACCTGGCCAAGGCCTTTGATGCCATTCCCCACTCAGTAATCATAGAAAAACTCACTAAGCTAGACACCAACCCCTATATCACTAGGTGGGTTGCAAACTGGCTCACAGATAGAACCCACAGTATGAAAGTAGCTGACTCCAAATCAGACTGCCAACCAGTCATGAGTGGAGTCCCACAGGGTTCAGTCCTGGGTCCTCTCCTGTTTGGTATCTACTTCTCTGAAGTCCAGGCCAACACGAAGGTACTCTGGCTGACAAAGTTCACAGACGATTGCAAGTTGGGAGCCATTATTAACTCTCCAAGTAATGTTGACATCCTACAGAAAGGCATCACCAAGACAAATGACTGGTGTCAGAACCATGGCCTTAAGCTCAATGCCAAAAAAATGTGTCATCATCCCCTTTGGGAAAAACCCGGTTCCCAGGAATTACCACATTGATGGTAATCCGCTGAACACAGAAGACATTTTAAGAGATCTGGGAACACAGGTTGACAGCAGCCTCTCTTTTGACCACCACATTGCCACTGTGGTTAGAAAGTCCTTCTATGTGGCACATCTCATTACTAAGGGTTTTGCATCCAGGAAGAAAGAGGTCATTGTCTCCCTCTAATCTACCCTCATTAGGCCAATCATTGAGTACAATGCCCCATTTGGCATGTAGCTCACTGGACACCTGCAACAACTGGAGAGGCCACAAAAGTACCTCACAAAGAGGATCCTAGGCCTTAAACACTTGTCCTATATGGACAGAATAAAAAAAAACTCCAACTATTCTCTGTCTCATATTGCCTACTTAGAAGTGATCTCTGCTTAACTTACAAAACCATGTTTGACCCAGCTCTGTTAGAAATGCTACATCGAAAGAAATCCCAATCCCTCCACATCACATGCTCCAGAGACCTCAACCTCATTGCCACAATCAACAGAACAAGCTGGAGGGACAGGTTCATAACCCAGAGACTGTCCATGCTATGGAATAGACTTTCCATATATGTCAAACAGAGCAGCTCACTGGCCCTCTTCAAGAGAAATCTTGATGAGTGGATGGGAAATAGAAAATTCACCCTGGGGTTCACTTCGGTGTCTCTGCTTGACAGAGGCACTGGGAACTAAGGTTGGGCTAGGCTTGTAAAGGCTCCAGGGCCATTAGCCTAGTACATACCTATGAATCTATGTGGCTCCCAGAAGGTGTAATGGAAGCAACTGACTGTGCAGAACTGAAGTGAGCTGTAGTACACTGATCTATAAGATAGTTTTTAAATCATCAAACCAAAGAATACAGAGACAGCTTCATAATATATATAAACATAAGCCAATAAAGCAAAATGCATATATACTATGGCCTAAATGACAATGTTTCAGTTATGCCATTATTAATGCTTAGACCACTTAGATGTTAATTAGGAATAAGGGAGTCTACAAGGGCTTTAAGTTCAGTAGAGCATTTATCTGATAAAGTATAAGGTTATGGTTATAGCAAAGTGCTTAGCTGTGCTATTTTAGTTTGTATTAAGGAGTTTGTTTCATTAGTCTCTGAACCATGGCATGTGTTCAAAAGAGAACCAGTGCTGGTCAGCTGAAGGGGAAGTAGTCTGCCATCAAATGTATCAAAGATTCATTTTAAGTCTATGGTTATGGTACTTGATTAAAGGTCACTATTCATTTCTGAGAAGATGTAGCCATTAATTTAGAATGGTATTGCGATGGTACTAATGCTGGAAATAAAACTACAGCAGGAGTTAGTTAAGTTGCATGAGATATTTTAACTGTGATGGATACTGTGAACCCCAGTTCCACTGGCTGGACCCTGAGGTTTTCTGGAAGAACTTTTGTGCATGTCACAGAAAAAATATATATGTGGTGAAACTCATAATTCCAAGGACAGCAAACTCCTACTTGTCTGTCTTAGTGTTTCTAGAAGAGTCTGGTCATGCTGTGGAATGGCTGTGTCTGTGTGAGTAACTAGGATAATTAGCTACCATGGGGCTATACTGTAAATGTGGACTGGGCTGAAACAATTCTATCTAGTTAATGGGCAGAATAGCTAGCAGGATATTTTAACTTTAAATGGCATAATTACATGTGACAGATGAACTAGTCTGACATAAGCAGATTGTAAAGTACTTTACATTTAAACCAGATATGGCCTAACTGCATTTTCCTGCATGTAATGGCTTGTATGTGTCAGCTGAAATTCAAGCAGGTTTATTAGTGCCCTCTATAACCCTTACCTTTTCGCTTGGCAGTATATTTATTATTTTAGGTCTCATTTTATTACATTACTATTTTATTATTTCATCATGCTTTCCATTCAAACCTTTAGTTTGCTCAGTGGCACAGTGCAGTAACTGAATTGATGAGCACAGTAATATTTCTTCTTGCTCTGACACTGTACTTTGGAGAATGAACTTGTGCCATTGGGGGAGAGAGGAATACTACTTATCCTAAGATAGTTATCTGTCTTCTCTTGGAAGTTATTAGTGTGCTGCTTCCATGCATGACACTGCATTTGTGCACCATCATCTGTATGTTCAGCTACACATATATGTCATTTTCTCTGGGTGTGCCACAATAAATGCATATTATTAGCATCTTTGCTTATATCATTGGACATACATGCTATAATTTATCTGCCCACTTGCCTGTAAGCTGCATATTATATAGATAGATAGATCTATCTACACACACTAACACACACACACACACACACACACACACACACACACACACACACACACACACACACACACACACAGACACACACACACACACACACACACACACACACACACACACACACACACACACACACACACACACACACACACACACACACACCACACACACACACACACACACACACGGGTTCATCAGTAAATACTAGGCAAATCAATCTGCGGACTATCACACTGTGCCTGTGGGGTTAATACCTTAACCATTATGCCAGCCCCAAAATAGGGAAAAGTGAACCCACCACTCCTTTACATTATACTGTTTCTCATATTCAAACTGAGGTTGCTGCGAACACAGTGCAAAGTACTGACCACCATATGATCATGGCTAACTACATGGAACCCATTCTGCTGTATGCATGTTATTGCGTCTATGTATGTGATTACAAATATGTGGCCTTTGTTCATACAAATACACACAAGATGCTGACATCTCTGTGCATGATGCTGTACAAACATGTAATCATCATGGCATAGTCTACACATGCCACTATGTTTGCATGTCACTACATCAGCTGGATGCCTGACAGTCCATATGCATGTCAGAATTTCTGTACATGCTGCTTAATGTACATGTGACCATCTTAATGAATTCTGCTTACATGAGCATGATTATGGCTGCAGATGCCACTGCAGAATATCATCATCAGATGCCACTGCTCCTTTATTATTGTCCATATACATACCAAGACAGATATACCACTCCAAATATGCCATTGTCTCTGCACATAGAAATGCATACTTAAGCCAGTATATCAAAGTATATTGCTACACAAACATGTGATCATCTCACTGCAAACCAGAGCACAGATACTATTGCCACTGTACCTGCCACTACAAATACATGTCATCTATGCACATTTCACTATGTATACATACATGCTGTTATCATCATTATCATTATTATCATCTGTATGTATGCATTTATGTTTGCCTTTCCCTCAACAAATTGCATCTAGCAAAATGGAGCGAATGTTGCCTATGCAAACCAAACTCAGATGTTAACACAAGTGACATTTCCTCTACTTCTACTGCTCTCTTAGTGCTTAGTGAGTGGCACATTGCCTGTACATATACAACTTGATCAGAGAGAGAAAAGGTGATGTTATTAGACAACAGCAATGTGAAAAACTCTCTCTGAAATGGGACCCAGCAGCACACCACTTAAACAATATCTCGGGTGTCAAAATGCCCAAACAAAATACATTAAGAAACATTTACAGCACTGTTCCATTGAATATGATGTGACCATGCTATTATCAACTGCGTTGGTACTGAGACATGACTGACTACTCTGATCCAAGGTATTATTATTTTAGGGCAGTAGAACATCACAGAACTTAGAATAATATTCTGTGATGGATTTGCTTGATTTTGTAATAAATTCTATAGAAATCACTTCAGTTCCAGATTAGTCAAGAAACAATATCATTGTGTCAGTTCATAGGGGGAAAATGCAAATTATTTCTACAGATGTACCATTCTTCAGTTTCTGCTTTATAAGGTTTGGCCTATAGTGCATATTGTACAAAAACACTTTAGAAAACTGAATCATTTTGGATATCTTACCAAATATAAAACTGATTTAACGTTTAGGTTCATAGAACCTTAGGTTCATAGAACCTAATCTATAATCTATGAATTTATTTAACTTTCAGTCAGTACTATCATGGGAAACGTTAAAAATGCAGTAAAACAAATTTCTTCCCTGGAATTATACCACGTTATTCAGAGCTTTGATATTTTCCTTTGCATTGGTCATTCTCAGACATAAAGATGGTTTTGTGGTTTTAGATTTTTCTTCTTATTTTACATGAATAAGCTCCAGATTTACAGTTCTTTGCAGACAACTGTTTTACTTGTCTCACTGTTTTGTTTAATCCCTCCACATACTTTGTCCTTTTGTTGTCTCTCTCAGTTAACCATCACTGCTTCCTCGTACATCAGATGTTTTTTCCCCTTGCTTTGACCACATTAGTTGGCTGTTAGCTGATTTCACATCAAGCTGAACTGGATTAAAAACATGCCTTAAGATCTGGGAATGCTAACTATATACTTTTTTTCAAGGCAGGCTTCACATTTATAGCCTCTTTCCCTCTAAACCCAAGGAGTCATAGGGATTATTTGTTAACTAATCATATAAGAGGATCAATCCTTGTTTGAACAAGTTCAAACAGTGTATGTCTGGTCTTAAGAAACAGATCCTGCAGATGGAGAGCCATGATATATGCGAAGGCAGAGTTTCAGATTATTTAGTCATTTTAAATCTCTCCTTAATTAAAAGGAGACTAAAAACATGACCATTATCCCAGTTCACATTCACATTATTACTTCCTCTCACATTTTTAGGTCCATTTGACTGCTTATTTCAAGTGGTTCCTTACAAGCATATAAACATGTATTCCCAGACATGATTATTTGAGTTCTTTCTGCCTATAACAGACACTTTCAGCTGTAGTTTACAGTTCCTAAATCATAAAGCAAAAATCACAGTTTTGAATAATGCATGGTTGTAGAATGAAATTCCAGATGGGCCAGATTCAATAAAACCTACACTAAGTGTACACTAAGTGCACACTGTTCTGAGTGAACAGACAACACAGACATAACTCATACCTTCTTCCTCCAAATTTTAGTTTTCCTACTGATATTCTTGCAGCTTTAAATACTGACAGGGATTCATAAAGGTTACCGCAAAGTGTAGGCTACGTCCACTTAGTGTAATCTTTCTCACTAGAAAGCACAAAAAATGTGATAAGAATGTTATTGAATACATATTGTGTACACTTAGTGTACACTTAGTGTAGGCGTTATTGAATCTGGCCTTCGTATAATTATGTATTCAAAGCAAGTCCTGTCTTTTCCTGCTTCCTATTATTCTTCTTTCACTACTTACACTTCTGCAGATCTGTTTCTTTCCGTGTCTTCTCTATTTTGAGCCTGCTTAAAGTCATTCATCTTGTTTTACATTCAAGTAATTGAGGATCAAAATGCCAACATTTATATGAAATGAAAACAAAAACTTGAGCTCAGAATATTAAGAAACTCAAACACAACCAACTGATAATGTTTTACAGGGACAAGTCCTACTACACACCCTGTATGGAGGAAGAGTACCCCCATCAGTCTGTAAACTACACATAGGAAGTGTGAGGCTGCATATCACCAGGGAAAAAGGCAAATACGTTTCCCTGTGCTGTGCTGTGTCTGAGTTAGCATAAACTGAAGTATTCTACTGTCTGAGTTTACATATCAGTGCATGCAAATGTCAACATTTTAATTTTTTTCTTAATGCACAGAACATCTCCTTTTGCACTGATATCTTCCATTGGGGTTAGATGTATACTACAATGGGCCTTTAAGAATGTCAATAAACAAAGATCCTACCTGCCAATCTCCAAAGCCATGTAAGCCATTTCCAACACACTTACTAGTACATATATCCTCTGAAAGGCATCAGCAGAAGACATGCTTGTTGTTTGTTTGCTTGTTATTTCCCTGGAATGCTAATTCCACCTAATACGCGGCTTCTCAGCACTTCTGTGGATCACTAGTGATATCTGCATTGCTTACTGTACTTATTTCCTTGTTTCACTTGAAAGAAAGTTACTGTTTGTCGTTTTTGCATTTGTTACCTGTAACACATTGCACTTAAGTTACCTGGCACTTGCTCACTAAAGCAATTATATATCAGCACTAAAAATTAAAAGCACTACACCCTCACTCCCCACTGACCCTGGTTTTCAATTATTAAGGAATTCCCAATATTATTCTAGCATGTCCAAAGGTCAGTTGTAAATCTCCTCTCCGGTCCAGCTGGTGAATCTGGGAATCTTGAGGCAATGTTACAACTGCCTCATGTACACAGACAACCCTCTCCTCCTCCCAACAAATTCCAACACATGTGAGAGATGCAACCATATAGCCAAACTGGAGGCTAAGCTCTCTCAACTCAGTACTGGCATAACCAGTCAGGAGGAGAAGGAAACCACACTCACTACAATTCCAGTCTCACATAGACCTACCACAACAGCAAACCAAACACATAATCACACAAAAACATACTCGGAGGCTCTAAATAAAGATCTGCCGAAGCAGCAGAGACCTCTAAAGCAGACACCCAAGCAGCCGCTACCCCAAAACAAAACACGTGCAACACATATCTCACAAAGCCAGTGTGCCAAACAATCACAGCCCTTAAGACTAAACAACACACCTGATACACTTGTAATAGGTGACTCTATCGTCAGGCACACTCACTGTCGGGCGCTAGGATCCGCCACATAACACAAGCACTCAGGTCACTCCAAGGCAAGTACAAATATGACTCAGTCATTGTCCATGCTGGTGTGAATGACCTGAGACGTACCTCCCTGGACTACATGAGAAGAGACATAAAGGATCTCTCTGAGCATGTAGCCCAGGCCGGTATGACCCTGACCTTGAGTAGCATCTTACCCTCACCAAGAATGATGCCACAATATGAAGACAAGATGATCAATTTCAACAATTGGCTTGAGTACTGGTGTCATTCAAAGGGGATCCAATGCCTGTCAGCTTGGGATGATATGCTCGACAAGCCACGATGCTTCGCTAGGGACGGCTTGCACCTGTCACCCCTGGGCTTTTGGATATTGGCAAAGGCTCTTTCTACCCCCATAGTGCCTTTTTTAGGCAAGGCTCAAAAGACAAACCCACCTCCATAGGTATCACAAGGGATAAGAAACTAAGAGTAATGCTACTCAACGCCAGAAGTCTAAACCTCAAGATGCACGCACTCGAAACTCTCCTTAGCATGGAGAACATCAATATCTGTGCAGTAACAGAAACCTGGTTCAGGGCTCCCGAGAGCACCCCAGCACTACCAGGTTATACCTCATACCATGCTTTTCGTCCCAAAACTTGGACCGAACCACAAAAGCAGGGGGAGTATCGATATTCATCAAAGATACCCACACCTCCAGGTTGGTGGCAAAGCACGAAGCATCAGAGACTATCCATGTGCAACTAACAGTGGGTAAAACTGCCTTCCAGTTTATAGCCTGCTACAGACCACCCTCCCAAACCCAGGAACCCCACTCGGCCTTCCTGAGAACACTGGAAAATATGAAGGTCTCTCCAAACACCATTATATTGGGCGACTTCAACTACCCAAACATAGACTGGGAGCATTACTCTAGCTCCAGCACCCTAGCCCAAAGGTTCCTCGAATTTATAAACTCAAATGCTATGGAACAACTTGTTACCACTTCCACAAGAGGGGAAAACATACTGGACCTGATCATCACCAACATGGGGACTCTATGCTCCAGACCAGAAGTGTATCCCTCACTGGTAAGATCAGACCATAAACTAATCTCACTGGATATTCACATCCCGACCCCACTCCCTGCCCAGAAAACCACAGTGAAAAACTTCTCTAAAGCAAATTTCACACTCCTCAAAACTGAGGTGGAATCCTTCAAAGCCCCCGGGCCTGTGGAAAATATGGCCCAGACCGCAGAATCCTTTACAAACGCATTCTATGAACACCTTCAGGAATGCATGGATCATGCAATCCCAAAGAAAACCAAGACCCAATCCTCCAAAGGCAGACGTCCTGTCTGGTGGACCCCAGCCATAAACAAACTATACAATAGAAGGAGGAAGCTACTAAATGATAGAGCAAAATCCCAAAAAGGGAAGGCATCACTGATCAGTATTAGCAAAAAACTACAGGCACACATAAAATTGTCTAAGGCCAGCTTCGAGAGAAAAATTGCACAGGACACTAAGGATAATCACAAGGCTTTCTTTAGTTATGTTAGGAACCTTGGTGGTAATTCCCAGATATGCTCAGAATTAGTCCAAAATGACAAAAAATACACTGAACCCACAGACATTGCCAACATCCTAGCTGACAGGTTCAGTGCAAACTTCTCCCCCCTCCTCCCCACCAAAAGGGCAAATATCTATCCCAGCAAAGTGCTGCCCCCCTGACATCTCAGATGCTCAGATAAGAGCCGCCCTCTCCAAAGCAAAATACACAGCATCAATGGGACCAGATGGTGTCCCGGGCTGCATCCTACATAAACTTCAAGAAGAGCTAAACCCAAACATAAAACTACTGTTCAATCTCAGCCTTACTACAGGATATGTGCCCAAAGAGTGGCGTACAGCAACAGTGGTCCCTCTCCATAAAGGTGGTGCCTCAATGGATCCTGGAAACTATCGCCCCATAAGCCTGACTAGCTTGGTCTGCAAAGCTATGGAAAGGATCATCATGGACCTCATAAATAAAGATATTGGGGACCTACAAACACTGGATCCTACCCAGTTCAGTTTTGTTAAGGGCAGATCCTGCCTCTTAAACCTGGTTGATTTCTTTGAAACAGTCACCAAGGCCATTGACGAGGGGAAGGTGGTCCACACAGCCTACCTGGACCTCGCAAAAGCCTTCGATACAATACCCCACTCGGGCATTATAGATAAGCTCATCAGCTTAAATATAAACCCCTATGTCACTAGATGGATTGCAAACTGGCTCAAGGACAGAACCCACATGGTTAGAATTGCTGGAGCCATGTCAGACTCCAAACCAGTTACAAGTGGTGTCCCACAAGGCTCAGTCCTGGGACCTCTCTTGTTCGGTATATATTTCTCGAAGGTACAGGCCAACACGTAAGGACTGTGGCTGATCAAGTTCGCAGATGACTGCAAACTGGGCACCATAATCGACTCTCCAGCCGACACAAGCATCCTCCAAAAGGGCCTCATAGAAACAGACAACTGGTGCCAGAGCCATGGCCTCAAGCTAAATGCCAAAAAGTGTATAGTCATCCCCTTTGGCAAAAACAAAGTGCCCACAAATTACCACATAGGTGGTAATCCATTAAGTACCGAAGAAGTAATTAGGGACCTGGGGACCCAAGTTGATAGCAATCTCTCATTTGACAACCACGTGGCCAAAGTGGTTAGAAAAACATTTTATATAGCCCACCTAATCATGAAGGGATTCACATCTAGGTCAGGGGAGGTCATCGTGCCTCTTTACTCATCCCTCATCAGGCCCATAATTGAGTACAATGCCCCTTTTGGGATGTACCTTACCAGACACCTGCAGCAACTGGAAAGACCCCAAAAGTACCTCACCAAGAGGATCAAAGGGCTCAAACAGATGCCATATGCTGCCCGGTTAAAGAAACTCCAGCTCTACTCAGCGGCATACCGCCTGTTCAGAGGCGATCTGTGCCTGATGTATAAAGCCATGTCCAACCAGGAATTAATGGACATGCTGCACCTCAGAAAATCCAAATCCCATCGAGCTACGCGCTCGAGAGACTTGAACCTCAGCACTGAAATAAATAGGACATGCTGGAGGGACAGATTCATAACCCAGAGGCTCCCTTCACTCTGGAATAAAATCCCAGTCCAGGTTAGGCAGAGTCCCTCTTTGACTCTCTTCAAGAGGAATCTTGATGAGTGGATGGGAGATCATAGGTTTACCCTGGGTATCACTTCTGTGTCACTGTTAGACAGAGGCACAGTATACTAACCTCGAAAAAGGGCATAGCAAAATAAATTTAAAATGGGTGGCGAAAGCCAAACACATTCTGGCTAGGCTTATAAATGCCCTAGGCAGATAGCCTAGTATGAACCTATGAACCTATGAACCTATGAACATACCTCTCAGCTGTTCCTGACTTATAGGTTCATAGGTATGTACTAGATCAATAACCACAGGGGCCTTTTTAAGCCTAATCATGAATCCCAAACATATTTGACACATTTAGGGACTTTAAGATTATTCTAAGGGTATATGTAGCTAGGGTTTAGGTAGTCAAACATTTACAAGCTGCCTCTGTCCATTAGGGGATATAGGTGTCAGACCAGGTGTGATTTCCAATTTCCCATCCACTGGTCCAAATTATGCTTGAATTGGGTAAGGAAGAGTTCTGCTTGACATGGATGTGAAGCCTGTTCCAGAGAAGGGGTATTCTTTGAGACACATACCAGTCCCTTTAACAAGTTCTGTTTATATCACAAGAAAGACATTTGGTATTGCAGACATGCAGAAGGTCCATCAGAATGGGATCCAAGGAAACCTTGCATGTCAGGTATGGATGACTTTTCAACAGTCTGTAGGAGACTGAGTACATGGATATGCATGCCATGTATGCATGCCATGTTATTTATGTCCTGCATCCTTTTTGTGAGAAATCTCTGCAGATGTTCCAGCTGTTGCACGTGCCTGGTCAGGTACATATGAAAGGTGGGTTTGTACTCATTGATTGATCTGATAAGGGCTGATAACAATGGAATGATGACTTCTGTGGATCTAGATGACATACCCTTGCTTATAAGCTGTGCAACATAGAATGATTTCCTTATTTCCATATTCACATGATGGCCAAAGGCCAGGTTACTGTCTACATGCATCCCCAAAATCCTGATTAATGGATCTACTCATAGAGATGTGTTAGCAGTAGTTTCCAGGGATGGCAAACTTCTAAAAGGATACTATTATACATTTCTTAGCAATGAGTTTCAGATCATGGCTCTGACACCAGTTATTTATCTGAGTCAGCCCTTCATGGATATATTTGTATCTTGGGGGGACTTAATTACTGTACCTATTTGAAATTATCAGCAAACTAGGTCAGCCAGAGGCCCTTGACATTGTCCTTGATTTCAGAGGAGTAGATGCCAAAAAGAAGTGGACCCAGCACAGAGCCTTGAGTGACTCGGCTAGTTACTTGCCTTTTTATGGAGGTGAATTCCCCTATACTTCCTCAGAGCTACCCTGCTATCCATCAAATGGCATAGGGGTTTAAGCCTAACTCCATTGTGTACAATGCCCAAGTAGGGTATTGGATGCAATGCTTTGGTAAGGTTAAGGTAAGCATTATGTACCAGTATGCCCTTGTCAATTGCCTTGGTGACCTTCCCAAAGAAGTCCACCAGGTTTAGCAAGCATGATCTGTCCTCAACAAAAACAAACTGGGTTGGATCCAGTGTCTGAAGATTTAATACACCATTGTTAATCACGTCCATGACAATTCTTTCCATGGCTTTGCATATGAGACTAGTCAGACTTATGGTGGTTTCTGAGGTCCATAGATGGCCCACCCTTGGATGACAGTTGCAGTTCTCCATTCATGTGGCAAGAAGCCTGTATGGTTAATTAGTGAGTCTACTGGACCTGATAAATCATGGTTCATATTATTAGGAGACATCCTGAGATATTGTTGGGGCCCATTGATTTGGTATTTTTGGCCTTGGAGAGTGCATCTTGAACATGTCTAGAACCCAGTGATAGTATGGGGGGTTATGTTTGATGGTATTTTCAGAGGGATGGTTGGGAGAGAGAGAGAAACAGAGTGGTAAAACTAGAATGGAATTTGTCAGCAATAGATTTGCTATATCTTTTGACTCAGTGTAAATTGTTGTATTTACAATTAGTTCTACACATTGTTGAGTACTGCCTTTCAGGTTGTGGACATACCTAAAGAAAGCCTTATGATTATCTTTGGTCAGGAACGTTATTTTTACTGCAGATTTGGCTTTGATAAACTTGATTTGTCCTCTGAATTGCTTGTTTGGATTAAGGAGAGGATTATTTTTTTATCCTGTTGGGCAATGTGCTTTCTTATTTTTGCAATTACTTTCTTCCTTTTGTTGTACAACCTATTTATATTTGATTCCTCCAAGGTAGTTTGTTTTTGTGATTGTTTTGTGTTTATTTCTGGTAGGCGCAACTATCTCTATGCATCTATTGTCATGATTGTACATGGTCTCTGTGAGCAATTGTGCATAGACAGCAGTGTTCTCTAGGTGGGGGAGGGGCTTGAAATTTTGCCAGGCTTTCACTTAATAGAAGGAAGTTAGCCTTAGAACTCCTAAATGTTCCAGGGTTAGCAGGGGTCCAGGGTTTTATTTTTTATTTCAAAGAAGACAGCTTTAGGGTCCAACCTAACCACATAAGGCATTACATTAGCTGGGTACAGTGTTCTTCCATATTAGTGAAGACCAATGGATGGTGCAGTGGTGCAGCGGTTAGTGCTCTCACCTCACAGCAAGTGGTTCTCCAGTTTGATTCTCAGCTGGGGTGCCTTCTGTGTGGAGTCTGCATGTCCTCCCTGCATTCATGTGGATTTCCTCTGGGTGCTCCGGTTTCCTGCCACATTCCAAAGACATGAAGTAGGTGGACTGGACAGTCTAAATTGGCCCTAGGTGTGAATGTATGAGTGTGAGTGTGTGGTGCTCCACTATATCTCTCTTCATATAGTCCAGGGAGGCACCCACATGGACTATGACAGAGTATATTGGTGCTTGATATCCAAGTGACCTAAGTGCAAACATGATTGGGTAAATCCTGGTGCCTGATAAGACAGATGACCACGACTCTCTCTCTCTCCTTACTTAGCCTGGTGAGTGGGACATGTGTTTTTAGGTTCATAGGTTTATAGGATGATACTAGGCTATTGGCCCGGAGGTCCCTATAAGCCTAGCCAATAATTTTGCCCATGTTCCCACAAAGCCAGCACCTGTTTCCCCTGTCCAGCAGAGACACAGGTGGGATCCCAGAGGTGTATTTTCTGTTTCTCATTCAGTCATCCAGGTTACTCTTAAAGAGGGCTAGTGAGGTACTCTGCTTGACATGGAAAGGGAGTCTATTCCACAGATTGGAAAGTCTTTGGGACACAAATCTATCCTGCCAACATGTTCTGCTAATGTCACAGCTCAGGTTGAGACCTTGCATGTGGGTTGTGTGAGTGGAGTTTGACTTACAGAAATGCAGCAGCTCAATCAAGGCTGGGTCTGAAATGGCCTTGTATGCCAGACACAGGTCACCTCTGAGCAGTCTGTATGAGACTGAGTAGAGGGATGAGGCTTTTAGCCTGTCTGCATAGTATAGGTGTTTGAGACCCTGGATTTTCCTGGTCAGGAACCTCTGTGGTCTCTCCAGCTGCTGCAAGTGCTTAGCAAAGTACGTGCCAAAGGGGGCATTATACTCGATAATAGGTCTGATAAGGGAGGAGTACAGGGATGTTATGACCTCCTTATTCCTGGATGAAATACCCTTACTTATGAGATGGCCCATGTAGAAAGCCTTCCGTACAATGGAGGCAACGTGGTGATCAAAAGTCAGGTTGCTATCAAACTGGGTGCTCAAGTCCCTCATGAATGATTACATGCTTAGTATGTTGTTATTAATGTGATAATTAGTGGGATGCCATTTTCCCCAAAGACGATAATGATGCATTTCTTGGCATTCAGTTTGAGACCATCCTTTTGGCACCAGTCATTAGTTTGGGTAAGGCCCTTTTGGAAGATGTTCACATCACTAGAGGAATTTAAGACAGTGCCCAGCTTGCAGTCATCTGCAAACTTGGTCAGCCACAGATCACTGGTTTTGTCTTGCACCTCAGAAAAGTATATCGCAAACAGTAGAATCCCCAAGACCAATCCTTGGGGTACGCCACTCATTATGGGTCTACTACTAGAGGTGGCTTCCCCTATTTTGACTTTGTGCATTCGAACAGTGAGCCTGTTAGTTAACCATCTAGTAACATACAGGTTGATGCCTAGCTGGGAGAGTTTATTCATTATGCCATAGTGGGGAATAGTGTTGAAGGCTTTGGCTAGGTCAAGGTAGGCAGTGTGCACTACCTTACCCTCGTTCATGGCTTTGGTGACTGTTTTGAAGAAGTCAAACAAGTTTAACAGGCACGATCTCCCTTTGACAAAACAAAACTGTGTGGGGTCAAGCATTTGGAGTTTGCCAATGTCCTTGTTTATAAGGACCATGATAATTTGTTCTATGGCCTTGCTGATCAGGCTAGTTAGGCTGATGGGCATATAATTGCCTGGGTTGGTGGACGCTCCACCTTTGTGTAGAAGATGACAGTAGCTGTCCTCCACTCAGATGGGACAAATCTGGTGCTCAGGCTTTGGTTGAATAGGGTGCCTAATGATGTCGAGAGCTCATGCCTGAGTTCATGTAGGATGCAGACAGGGATGTTGTCAGGTCCCATGGAGGCTGTATTTTTTGCCTTTAAGAATGCCTGGTGATGAGGGGAGGGGGCAGGTGTTGGAGATGGCCTGGTTTAGTGATGGGGAGACAGGGAGGTGAAGTTTTCACTGAACCTATCTGCGAGCAGGTTGGTTATATCTACGGTGTTTGTGTATGTGGTATTCTTGACCACCAGTTCAGAGCAGATTTGGGTGTTACCTTTGAGATCGTGGATTTATGTGAAGAAGGCCTTGTGATTGTCCTTAGTGGATGTGGCAAATTTAGACTTGAAATTAGCCTTAGAGGATTTCACCAGTGACCTTATTTGCTTGTTCAGACAAAGGTGAGATTGCTCCAACTTGGCACCTGCTCCTTCTTGGTCCTGGACAGCAATTTTTTTCCTTTTATTATAGAGTTTGTTTACCAGACAGGTTTACTCTTCCTTGAGGAAGATGATTTGGTACTGTCAGGTATTCCTGAGTTCATGCAGCTATGTAGGTGTTCATATGGTATTTTGGTGTAGGCTTGGACATTAGTGCTAGTTCTAACTGAAGGGACAGTGGCTGTGAAGCTGCTTATACCTGCTGTCAGGTGATTGTAGTCAGTTTTGGAAAAGTTTTTTTGTTTGACCCTGGCATGGGGCAGGTCATGGGAGATGGTGACTTCAAACGTGATCTCTTTATGGTCAGATCTTACCAAGGAGGATGACACTGTAGGGGTGCTACAGTAGCTACTCATGTTGGTTAGTGCCAGATCCAGGATATTTTCACCTCTCATGGGGGTGTTGACCTGCTGATCCAGTGCATTAACACTGACAAAGTTGAGGAATCTCTGGGTGTTTGTATTTGAGCTAGAATAGGTCTTCCACTCTATGGATAGGTAGTTAAAGTCATCCAGGATCAGGGTAGAGGGTTGAATCTTGATCAATTCAGGTAAGTCCAGATAGGTGGAGTGGGCATCCTGAGTCATGGTTGGGGGTCTGTGGATAGCTTTGATTTTAATAGGTGTTTTGTCAACAGTTAACTGCACTTGAAGTGTCTTCTGTGTGTCATACTGTTTGACAAGCCTGGAGGTGTGTATGTCTTTGATAAACATTGAAACTCCATCTCCTTTGGCTTTGTAGCCCTCCATTTGGTGTCTGAAAGTATGGTAGGACAAGTGACTTAGTAAGGTTGAGGTGCTCTCTGCAGCTTTGTACCAGGTTTCAGTGACTGCACAAATGTCATCATCCTCCACAGTGAGGAATGCTTGCAATGAGTGCAGTTTTATGCTAAGACTCCTAGCATTTAGCAGCATGACCTTTAAATTTTGTTTAGAAGAATTTTTCACATTGATAATTTTGTCCTCATGATTTTGCCTAAAAAAGGCACTATGGGGGAGGCAAGAGCCTTTGCCAGAAGCCTGAAGCCTAGGGGAGACAGATGAAGGTGATCTCTGGCAAAGCATTGTGGTCTGTCAATCATGCCCTCAAGGCTGTCAGGTACTGGATCCCCTTGGAGTGACACCAGAAACTAAGCCAATTGTTAAAGTCAATCATTTTCTGTTTGTATTGAGGCATCATTCTGGGTGACAGTAGGATGCTTCTTAAGGCTAGTGACATACCTCCTGGGACACCTGTTTAGCAAGCTCAATTGTGTCTGTCTTCATATAGTCCAGAGAAGTACATCTCAGGTCATTCACACCAACATGGACTATGACAGATTCATAACAGTGCCTGAGTGAGTACAAGATATGGCAAATTCTAGCACCTGGCAAGCAACTTACCATGACTTTCTCCTTGTCTAGCCTGGTGAGGGGCACATCTATGTGTCTCATGATAGAGTCTCCTATGACTAGTATGTTGGGTTTGTGTCTGGGCCTCAGAGGCTGTGAGACACAGGAGTGTGTAGTATGTGTGGTGCTTGGTGCTGTGGTTTGTGATGTGCATGTTTTTGTCTCAGATGTCTCTTTTGTATAAGTATGTTTTTGTTGAGAACCTCTGCATAGGTAGGAGTATGTTCTACAGGTGTGGGTGGTGTTAGGTGTGATGTTTGTAGTGTGTGCCCAGACAACCTTCTCAGTGCCAGATGTACTGTCTTGTGATTGAGACAGCAAGGATTCTAAGTTCTTAATGTAATTACATCTCTCACATATTGTGTTCCTAGGTGGTAGTAGTAGATGGTTGTCCATGTACATGAAGTAGTTGCTACACTGTCCCACGATGCCCATATCAACCAGACTAGCAGGAGAAACCATAGGAAATTGTTCATCCATGGTTGTCAGAATCTGTGAAAGAGAGGTCAGGGATAGTAGAGTGGGTACTATCTGAGGAGAGTACCTATAGGTGTGAGTAGGGATGGATAAAAGTCAATACAGTAGCTATAAGGGAATGCCTCACTTACATAGGAGTGCTGGTAAGGGAAAATATAGCTGAAATACCTCACAAAGGGTTAAAACAGTGCAGCTGCAGTGCACAACATGCAAACAAGTGTAAACCCATGCAAATGTGGGGATTAAATGCCACAAAAACAAAAGTAAAATCAAAACACTGGAACTGACCGATCAACCCTTGTCCATGAGCACTTAACTAAACACCCTATGCCAAACCAGTTCCATCCAGTTCACTTACTTCCACTAAGTGCAGACAGGCCCCAAACAACACAAGATGGTGTAGCAGGAAACACAGAAATCACATAAACAGATCTGGATACAGCAAAACATGTAACCAGACTATGATAATGATATTTGAACTCTATTTAGGTAGATTTAATACAGAAGAACAGATACACACTTAAATATAACAGTAGCAAACAAGAGCAAACTGATTTAAACAAATTAACCAATTAACTAATAAAGAAGCTCAAAACTGAGCCCTGTTACAGCAACTTTCAATCAGACGAGTTCTAACTAAACAGTCTTGCCACTAGGGTGCAGGGGAACCCTCTCCAACAAAATATGGTCTGGTTTAGTGTACAAACAGAGCTAGATTCAGCAGGTCTGATTCTAGCCTATGCTACAGCAAACAAAGTGCACCAATTTCTGAAAAAAACAGTTCAAGTAAGCGGGCACAATAAATCTTTAAACAGCAATTCCCAGCTCAAAAGGGGATGAATCTACACTCTCCTCCCACATGAGTCTAGACCACAAACCTTCTTAGTGTAAAATAACTGGCCTGAAGCCCAAGTGCTTAAACCAGAACTAAGACACTTTTAGAATAGCCAACACACTAAGCCTTCAAACAGCAATTCCCAACTTAGAAGGATGTAAGCTACCTCTTCTACCACAAGAGTGTAGACCACAAACCTTCATAATGTAAAACAACTGGCCTGAAGCCCAGGTGCTTAAACCAAAAGACTTAGAATAACAGTTACAATTTAATCAGGCTACTAACAAGCAGTAATAAATGCAGCAGAATAAATGCAATTGAATACTTTTAAGAACAAGCAGCAAAGGCAAAATAAAGTAATAAAGTAGGAATAAATACAAATACAGTAAAAGCAGATGAATAAAGTGCAATTTTTTAGGTTAAATGGGAAGGAAGTAAACACAATAATTCAATGTTAAGCTACTAAGGGGGCTGGGCCTTCCCCAAATGATCTCTTTGTACTCAGTAGAATGAACTGATGAGATGGGACTGGGAGGAATGTCCAAAATGAGATTTATAATAGGGGCTAGCAACTCAAAAGCCACCAAATTTAAGGACACAACAAGAATTGGGCCAGTGGGAGGAAAATAATGCAGCCAGAGGTCAGCAATATTCAGACCAAGCAGGCCAAACAAATACTTCAGCTAAACTGATATATTTCTAAATAAAAGAGTAATGCTGTTTCTCAGTTCCTCCCACTAATTAACTGATGTTATTCACTGTTTGCAAAGTACTTCTTTGCTAACTTTTTTAACTGACCTTAGCCAAGACCTCTTAAAACTTCAACAGAACAGAAAACTTAAAACAAAACAAGTGTAATACTAGAATAAGATACAAAATAGAAGTGATCAAACCTCAAATTAAAAGCTTCAATTCAAAATAAAATGCAGGCAGAGATCAGCAATATTTAGAAAAAGCAGGCCAAACAAGCATGGGCACTCTTATGACAAAAATGTTGGGTTACATGATGGTATGCCTTATGGGCTTATAAGGTGAGATACAGTGGGATGTGGCAGTATGTGTCTTTTTGGTGTATTTTTTTTTGTGTGTGTGCTTTAGAGTTGCTGGGGACACTTTTTAGAGTGTAGTATCTAGGTGGCCTTTGTGGTTTTGGGAGATTACATTTAAGGCTCTTTGCATATGCTTGTCTATATGTCTGGTCCTTACTATGAGAGGTGTGTGTGTGTGTGTGTGTGTGTGTGTGTGTGTGTGTGTGTGTGTGTGTGAGTTTTGGGTGTGTAGTGTGTGTGTTCCTGACAAGTTGTTTTTGTGCATGTATGTGAGAGACTTGCCTCCAATGATATTGTATAACTACATCCCTCACATACCATATCAATTTGTTGGAGAATTATGTGGTTGTCATTATGCATGAGGCAGTTGTTGCATTGCCTCAGGTTGCACATATCTACTAGGCCAGCTGCAGAGATAGCAGGTAAGTGCATAACCATGGCTATGGATCATTATTATGTGTCCTACAAGGGGATTGTTTTGGAGAGGTTTACAACTGGTTAGCTTGGTTGCTGGAGAAATGTAGATTCTGTCAAAACTGCTTAAGACCAAGCTTGAGGGTGTTCCCAGGATGCCTCCTAAATAGTCTAACATATGACTAACCAGGAACCCTGGAGTCATTATTTAACTATAGTCTTAAAACAGTCTTTGTGCCACATGAGTGGAGGTCTGCAACAGTCATCCATCTTTATAATTGATCCTGGAAACTACAAACCCAATAGTCTAACTAGTCTTATTTGCAAAGCCATAGAAAGAATTATCATGGAATTTATGAACAAGGACATGGGAGAGCTCCAGACACTGGATCCATCCCAGTCTGGCTTTGTCAAAGGAAGGTCATGCTTACTGAATTTGGTGGACTTCTTTGAAAGCATCACTAAGGCAGTGGATGTGGGAAAATGGTGCATACTGCCTAATTAGATCTGGCCAAATCATTTAATACAATACCCTACTTGGTAATTGTCAACAAAGTTATGGAGCTAGGTATAAACCCCTTTATAACACTCTGGATAGCTATCTGGCTTACTGATGGGACCCAGGAAGTTAGAATCGGTGAGGCCACCTCCACAATGAAGCTACTCATCAGTGGAGTCACCCAGGGTGCTGTGCTGGGCCCAGTTCTCTTTGGTATCAACTTCCCAGATGTCAAAGACAATGCCAAAAGTCATCTGGTTGACCAAATTCTCAGATGATTGCAAATTGGAAGTAGTCATTGATTACCACCAAGAAGAGAACACCCTTCAGGAAGGTCCAATACAGACACATGCTTGGTGCCAAAGCCATGATTTAAAACTCAATACCAAGAAATCTATTATAGTACCTTTTGGGAAGTCTACCACCCTGAGTAACTATGTTATCATAAAACACCCCTGAAGTTGATTCACTTGTCAGGGATCTGGCAACTCGTGTAGATAGTAACCTTGCCTTTGACCAGCACATGCCCAAGGAAGTAAGAAAATCTTTCTGTGTTGCTCAACTTATAAGTAAGAGCATGGCATCTAAGTCCAGAGAGCTCATCATACCACTGTACTTGGCCCTCATCAGACCCATCACACAGTATAATGCACCCTCCATTACGTACCTGACCAGACACATGCAGCAATTTGAATGTACAAAAAGAATACAGGGAGTAAATACAATGTTCTACATTGATCACCTCAAAGCCTGTCTCTGTACTTGGTATCATACAGACCTCTGAGAGGTGATCCTTGGCTGACATACATGGCATCCCTGGACCCTGTTTTGATGAACCTTTTGCACATCCTTGAAACAAACTGCATCAAAACTACTAGATTAAAAGACCAAACTTTTGCTTGCAACATAAATAGGACATGTTGGAGAGGTAGATAAATCACATTCTCTGGAACAGGCTCCCCATCAATGTAAAGCAGAGTTCCTCCCCATCCCTTTTAAGCACAACTTGGAACAATGCATAGGTAATCAGAAATTCCTCCCTGGTCTGGCTCTTATGTCTCTGATGGACAGAGACTGTCAGTAAATCACCACATATATAAATCAAATTTGTGGGTCACATTTGGGTTGCACAACTTAGGCTTATAAAGGCTCTAGTGGCCATTAGCCTAGTATACACCTATTAACCTATGGGTGCTTCTCTGTATTTGATTTAAAATTCGATGGTGTAAATATTGGTACTAGAGTCCCATTTTTGGATACAGTGCTGGATATTTCAAATGGGTATAGTTTAGTTACTTCTATAAATAAAAAATTTGAAGGTGGTTTTCAGTATATACATGGCACTAGTGACCATCCACCTCATACTTTGCAGGCTTTGCCTTATGGAGAGATGCTAAGGGTTTATAGGTTATGCAATGAATCACGGACATGTGATAGAGAATTGCTTGCTATGGCAGAATCCTTTATAGCTAGGGGCTATAGCCAACAAATAATGAAAGACAGCTATGAGCGTCTGAATAATAATGAAAGACAGAGTTATTATCAGTGTGAAGCTAGATCTGAAAGATATGGTGTCAAAAGTAAACATCATGAAAATAATAAGGAAATTATATATTTTGTGTCCACATTTGGATGCTTTACTGAAGAATTTGTAAAAATTATCAAACAGTTTTGGGATTATTTATGTTCCTTGAATAATATTCAAACATGGTTAAATTTAAAGTTGAAATTCTCTTTCCGTAGGGGTAAGAATATAAAAGACTTTTTAGTCAAAAGTAAATATGAGCCACCTTTGGATGCATTGCACCAGAATATTACTTTAGTTGGTACTTATCCATGTAATAAATGCAAAGCTTGTAAATATATTGTACCTGAATTTTCATATATTAATGGTATTAGATTTAATATCAAACAACAATTTTCTTGTATTTCTGAGTGTGTTATATATGCTTTACAATGTCCATGCCATAAGATTTATATTGGTGAAACGAAACGTGCCTTTAAGGTGAGACTCTTAGAACATGTGAGGGACATTGAAAATAAAAAGGAAACTAGCCCTATAGCCATGCATTTTTTGAATGTACATAATGGTATTAGTAAAGGACTACAGGGCACTGTTTTAGAACAAATACAAGTTAATGGTTACAATAATGTAGATATTAAATCAGTTCTTTTGTATAAAGAAGCTGTATACATGTTGAAGTTTAAAACAATGTCTCCTTTGGGTCTAAATGAGGACTTTAATTGGAGAGTGTTATTTAATTAATTGCCAACTTTTATTGGTTAATTGTATAATTGGCAATTTTGTTTTAGTATAAAATGTACTGTGGTTTCTGATGGTTTTTACTCCTTGAAGGCTGTGGCCGAGACATCAGAGTTCTTTTTAAATAAACTGCTGTTGGTGGATCGCTTGGCTGTTGTTTTTTCCTGCATATCCTGTTTTCCTGTTTGGTTGCTTCTCTGTATTCTACCTAGCCAGGCTCTGTGCAACTAAGTACTGAGGAATTTTCAGGAGAAGTTTTAAAGGGACAGTTTCAGTTCTAGGTGCCTGTATCTACACAGGGCACTGTTAACTGCATCAAAATGATGAGCAGTGTCACACAAATGCAATCTCTTTATACAGGGGCAGAAAGTCTCAAAATAAATAGCCTAGCCCTCAGACAAACTCAAAAACATTCACTGGGGTTTCAAACAATGAATCCCTTCTCAGAAGGGACTTTGTTGCCCCTCCTGTCACAGACCAAAGACGTCTTAATGTAAAAACACTATCTGGGTGCCTAAAAAGCTGAAGCTAGCCCAGTTACAACTAATAAACCAAGCAGAAGTGCAGAAACAAACAGTAACAGCTAAAGCTCTAAAGTGGAGCAAGAAAGCAAATAAGAATGGATGTTAGAGCAACACAAGAAATAAACAACGTAAAGTGCAATAAATTACAGTTTTACATATTCAGATCTGGATGGATCTGGATTCAGCACAATAGTCAAATGCAATGTTAACAGCAAAAACAATGTAAAATGTAGAATTAAAGTGCAAAACTATGACATGCACAAATATCGCAATAACTGTACTATATATCTAGACAGAATTACTAAAATGTTTGCTTTGTCCCTCTTACAACTGGTGATTTTGGATTAATATGTGATGGATTACATGTAATAAAGGGTAATGGTACTTCTGCTTGAGTCACTTTGAAAAAAAACAGTTTTACAGGGATAGTTCACAGTCTCTTATTTTGTCACGTTTCTAAGCTGACAGAAACAATATTTAAATAGCTTCCAATCTGGGACTTTTGTCCATGATTATGTTTGAATATTGTCCCTGATTCTGAAGGCAAGAGGTTGAGAAGCACTTGGGCTTCAGGCCAGTTATTTTACATTAAGAAGGTTCGTGTTCTGCACTCTTGTGGGAGGAGAGGCTGGACTCTGCCCTTCTGAGCTGGGAATTTCTGATTAAAGGCTTATAGTGCCTGCATATTTGAACCGTTTCTTACTGAAATTGGTACACCTTGTTTGCTGTAGCATAGACTAGATCCAGGCCTGCTGAATCTAGCTTTGTTTGTATGCTTGTTTGCTTGTTATTTCCCTGAAATGCTAATTCCACCTAAAACGCGGCTTTTCAGCGCTTCTGTGGATCCCTAGTGACATCTGCATTGCTTACTGTACTTATTTCCTTGTTTCACTTGAAAGAAAGTTACTGTTTGTCATTTTTGCATTTAAGTTACCTGTAACACATTGCATTTAAGTTACATGGCACTTGCTCACTAAAGCAATTATATAAGTCAGCACTAAAAAATTAAAAGCACTACACCCTCACAAACTCCCCTTGAGTACCTTGTTTCCCATTGGCCCTTTTTTTCAATTATAAAGGAATTCCCAATACTATTCTAGCATGTCCAAAGGTCAGTTGTCAATCTCCTCTCCGGTCCAGCTGGTGAATCTGGGAATCTTGAGGCAATGTTACAACTGCCTCATGTACACAGACAACCCTCTCCTCCTCCCAACAAATTCCAACACATGTGAGAGATGCAACCATATAGCCAAACTGGAGGCTAAGCTCTCTCAACTCAGCACTGGCCAAACCTGTCAGGAGGAGAAGGAAACCACACTCACTACAATTCCAGTCTCACATAGACCTACCACGACAGCAAACCAAACACATAAACACACAAAAACATACTCAGAGGCTCTAAATAAAAATCTGCCTAAGCAGCAGAGACCTCCAAAGCAGACACCCAAGCAACCGTATCCCAAAACAAAACACGTGCAACACATAGCTCACAAAGCCAGTGTGCCGAACAGTCACAGCCCTTAAGGCTAAACAACACACCTGATACACTTGTAATAGGTGACTCTATTGTCAGGCACACTGACGTCCCGCTCACCAGGCTGAACAAGGAGAAGGTCATGGTGAGCTGCCTGTCGGGCGCTAAGATCTGCCACATAACACAAGCACTCAGGTCACTCCAAGGCAAGTACAAATATGACTCAGTCATTGCCCATGCTGGTGTGAATGACCTGAGGCGTACCTCCCTGGACTACATGAAAAGAGACATAGAGGAGCTCTCTGAGCATGTGGCCCAGGCCGGTATGACCCTGACCTTGAGTAGCATCTTACCCTCACCAAGAATGATGCCATAATATGAAGACAAGATGATCAATTTCAACAATTGGCTTAAGTATTTGTGTCATTCAAAGGGGATCCAATGCCTGTCAGCCTGGGATGACATGCTCGACAGGCCACGATGCTTTGCTAGGGATGGCTTGCACCTGTCACCCCTGGGCTTTCGGATATTGGCAAAGGCTCTTGCTACCTCCATGGTGCCTTTTTTAGACAAGGCTCAAAAGACAAACCCACCTCCATAGGTATCACAAGGGATAAGAAACTAAGAGTAATGCTACTCAACGCCAGAAGTCTAAACCTCAAGATGCATGCACTCAAAACTCTCCTTAGCATGGAGAACATCAATATCTGTGCAGTAACAGAAACCTGGTTCAAGGCTCCCGAGAGCACCCCAGCACTACCAGGTTATACCTCATACCATGCTTTTCGGCCCCAAAACTTGGACCGAACCAGAAAAGGAGGGGGAGTATCAATATTCGTCAAAGATACCACACCTCCAGGTTGGTGGCAAAGCATGAAGCATCAGAGACTATCCATGTGCAACTAACAGTGGGTAAAACTGCCTTCCAGTTTATAGCCTGCTACAGACCACCCTCCCAAACACAGGAACCCCACTCGGCCTTCCTGAGAACACTGGAAAATATGAAGGTTTCTCCAAACACCATTATATTGCGCGACTTCAACTACCCAAACATAGACTGGGAGCATTACTCTAGCTCCAACACCCTAGCTCAAAGGTTCCTAGAATTTATGAACTCAAATGCTATGGAACAACTTGTTACCACTCCCACAAGAGGGGAAAACATACTGGACCTGATCATCACCAACATGGGGACTCTATGCTCCAGACCAGAAGTGTATCCCTCACTGGTAAGATCAGACCATAAACTAATCTCACTGGATATTCACATCCTGACCCAACCCCCTGCCCAGAAAACCACAGTGAAAAACTTCTCTAAAGCAAATTTCACACTCCTCAAAACCGAGGTGGAATCCTTCAAAGACCCCGGGCCTGTGGAAAATACGGCCCAGACTGCAGAATCCTTTATAAACGCATTCTATGAGCACCTTCAGGTATGCATGGATCATGCAATCCCAAATAAAGCCAAGACCCAATCCTCCAAATGCAGACACACGTGGACCCCAGCCATAAACAAACTATACAATAGAAGGAGGAAGCTAATACATGATAGAGCAAAATCCCAAAAAGGGAAGGCATCTCTGATCAGTGTTAGCAAAAAAATACAGGCACTCATAAAATCGTCTAAGGCCAGCTTCGACAGAAAAATTGCACAGGACACTAAGGATAATCACAAGGCTTTCTTTAGTTATGTTAGGAACCTGGGTGGGAATTCCCAGATATGCTCAGAATTAGTCCAAAATGACAAAAAATACACCGAACCCACAGACATTGCCAACATCCTAGCTGACAGGTTCAGCACAAACTTCTCCCCCCTTCCCCACCAAAAGGGCAAATATCTATCCCTGACATCTCAGATGCTCAGGTAAGAGCCGCCCTCTCCAAAGCAAAAAACACAGCATCAATGGGACCAGACGGTGTCCCGGGCTGCGTCCTACATGAACTCCAAGAAGAGCTAAACCCAAACATAAAACTACTGTTCAATCTCAGCCTTACCACAGGATATGTACGCAAAGAGTGGCGTACAGCAACAGTGGTCCCTCTCCACAAAGGTGGTGCCTCAACGGATCCTGGAAACTATCGCCCCATAAGCCTGACTAGCTTGGTCTGGAAAGCTATGGAAAGGATCATCATGGACCTCATAAAAAAAGATATTGGGGACCTACAGACACTGGATCCTACCCAGTTCGGCTTTGTTAAGGGCAGATCCTGCCTCTTAAACCTGGTCAATTTCTTTGAAACAGTCACCAAGGCCATTGACGAGGGGAAGGTGGTCCACTCAGCCTACCTGGACCTCGCAAAAACCTTCGATACAATACCCCACTCGGGCATTATAGATAAGCTCACCAGCTTAAATATAAACCCCTATGTCACTAGATGGGTTGCAAACTGGCTCAAGGACAGAACCCACATGGTTAGAATTGCTGGAGCCATGTCAGACTCCAAACCAGTTACAAGTGGCATCCCACAAGGCTCAGTCCTGGGACCCCTCCTGTTCGGTATATATTTCTCGGAGGTACAGGCCAACACAGAAGGACTGTGGCTGACCAAGTTCTTAGATGACTGCAAACTGGGCGCTATAATCGACTCTCCAGCCGACACAAGCATCCTCCAAAAGGGCCTCATAGAAACAGACAACTGGTGCCAGAGCCATGGCCTCAAGCTAAACGCCAAAAAGTGTATAGTCATCCCCTTTGGCAAAAACAAAGTGCCCACAAATTACCACATAGGTGGTAATCCATTAAGTACAGAAGAAGTAATTAGGGACCTGGGGACCCAAGTTGATAGCAATCTCTCATTTGACAACCATGTGGCCAAAGTGGTTAGAAAAACATTTTATATAGCCCACCTAATCATGAAGGGATTCACATCTAGATCAGGGAAGGTCATCGTGCCTCTCTACTCATCCCTCATCAGGCCCATAATTGAGTACAATGCCCCTTTTGGGATGTACCTTACCAGACACCTGCAGCAACTGGAAAGACCCCAAAAGTACCTCACCAAGAGGATCAAAGGGCTCAAACAGATGCCATATGCTGCCCAGTTAAAGAAACTCCAGCTCTACTCAGTGGCATACCGCCTGCTCAGAGGCGATCTGTGCCTGACGTATAAAGCCATGTCCAACCAGGAATTAATGGACATGCTGCACCTCAGAAAATCCAAATCCCATCGAGCTACGTGCTGCAGAGACTTGAACCTCAGCACTGAAATAAATAGGACATGCTGGAGGGACAGATTCATAACCCGGAGGCTCCCTTCACTCTGGAATAAAATCCCAGTCCAGGTTAGGCAGAGTCCCTCTTTGACTCTCTTCAAGAGGAATCTTGATGAATGGATGGGGGATCATAGGTTTACCCCGGGTATCACTTCTGTGTCACTGTTAGACAGAGGCACAGTATACTAACCTCGAAAAAGGGCATAGCAAAATTAATTTAAAATGGGTGGCGAAAGCCAAACACACTCTGGCTAGGCTTATAAATGCCCTAGGGCAGATAGCCTAGTATGAACCTATGAACCTATGAACCTATGAACTACTCAGAAGATTATTAATAGATTTGCAGGTTTATTTATTTATTTAAGTGCTC
>NC_056730.1:589805039-589920039 GCF_019279795.1 Protopterus annectens | reverse complement strand
TTCCACACAGAAGACGCTCTAGCTGAGAATCGAACAGGACAATGTCTTACTGTTAGGCGACAACGCTACCGCAGCACCACCACCGCAGCTCTAGTGGCAACAATTGCTCATCACCTGTACAATGGGCAGGGTACAAAAAGTACAAGGTTGAAATGGAGATTCTGTCATAAGTAATGACCATACAGGAGGGTAAAGGTTTTACAAAACCCATCAAATAAGTAGAGAGAGCAGAGGCTAAAACAAAAGGTGAGAGCAAAAACTAGTAAAGTCGACAGACAAATGTGTCCCAAAGTCATCCTATCACAAAGGTCAAATATGATCAATGTCAGATCAAATAAGCACTAAGCTTCTGAGGTAAAGACCTTTCGGAGACACAACTCTAAATCAAAAATCTGTATATTGGCTCTGCATGACAGACAAGCTAGACTGAAGCAACAGTAAAGTCTGTATAAACTGAAGTAGTAAACCAAAACCCAAGAAGAAATAAAAGAAACAAAGTGTCCAAAGACTGCAACCAGCAGCAACCACCAAAGCTATAAAAAACACATTTTCATCCTCTAATCACCGGTACTTCATCAGATATAATGCATATAATGACATTATATCTGGTGGAGTCCTGGTGTTTAGAAGATGAAAATGCACTGATTTCATTAAGCGTTAATAAAGGATTATTTTTACAACTTTATAACTTTGTAAGTGGTGTCTCCTTTCATCTGGTGCCACCGAGTGCCCTTCTTTATAGTTTTAAATTGAAGTATTAGCTAACCCAGAAAACAACAAGTTAGTCTTTAAGAAACTATCCGAAACAATAGTAAACTCAGGAGGAGCTGGAGGATTTTTTTCTTATTTTTTTAATTACCCTGACTTTTTTACCTAAAAATTTTAGATAAAATATTAATAAAATTGGTAGGCTTGAGCAGCAGGCTTCAACATTAAGTTGACTGGCAAAAGGTAGTGCAAAAATATTTCATTAAGATGAAGGAACTGGGATAAATGTCAAGATAACACAGAAATGAATGCCTTGGACAGCATCCACTAAACAACCAGCTATGCAATTATCAGAAAGCACGATGGCTTTATAACCTAATTCTGCAACACTAATAAATAACTGTCAGTACATATTAAATGAAGTGAAACTACTGTAACTGAGCTAAAATAAAACATAAAATGTAAAATTATCAGTTTATCCAAACATTTGTGTTCATAATTGAGGAGATTATACTGCAGCCACTAAAGTAAATCCAGGATGAAAAAAGGTGCGCAAATAACATCAGGGTCTAGTTCGAACTCTGGGCTTAAAAGTCATATGTGATCAAAACACAAGCAGAAAAACACAAACTCAGGAACAGCTTTGAGTAAAGCCACTGTGCCAGAAACCAAACAGTAAGCAGTCAAGGCATTAGCAGAGGTGTCCAAAATGAAATATGGGTTGCAACACAACTGCACATGTCTGAGGTTAGTCACTCTTTTAACTCAGTTTAGTATAAATCCATAGTTCATTAGTAGGCAATCAAAAGGATCAGTCTTACTGAAAATCAGTAGACCAAGTACATGCAACTAATGCAAAGAAGAGACTGTAGATTAGCAGCAGCAGACAAGGACCATAGAGCATCCTAAAGCAGCAGCAGTGTCCCAGTGTTGACATTTTATTTGAATGTTTATTTATTTATTAATCAGATAAGAACACAGTTTCAGTGACCCTTTTCACTTATTTAGTGAACTTTATTAAAAACACACACGTAACATATAAGCAGTTTAATACCAAAGCCTGAAGGCAGTTAGAATATAAACAAAGATTCTATGATAACTGTCGAACAGCAGCTCCTGTAAGTAACTCCACAGGAAGTGAATCATTTTGACTGGAAGATGGTCAATTATTCAGGCTTGGAGTGACTAAAACGTTTTTTAAACCAATTTGCTTCAGACTATTAGAAGAAATATAAAAGCTTCAAAGACTTTTCCTGTCACAACAAAGCCTCCTTTTTGAGTGAGTTTAGTTAAGCCTGCACATGGAGAGATATTACTACAAAATGACTTTCAGCAGGTTTTGACATCATTACAAGAGCTTACAGTGAAAACTGACAAATTTCAGGGTAAAGTGGATGTACATCTGTTTTCCAATATATAACAACATAATTTCATGCATCCACTATGGTCATGTAGCACTGATGCCCATAGTGTTTAGGCCACTAATGACTACACATTTAGTAGTTATCCATTATACAATGACATTATTGCTTACTCTAGCTATACATGTCTGAATAGTAACTCAGAAATAATTTCTTTACTTCATTCTTCCTAATAATTTGAACATTCTTACTACAGTCCTGTTTAAGCCAAGACGAATGCCTGTCCAACTTATTACACGTTTTCTGAATAAAAATACTGGTCTGTCCAACAAATAAGCAAATGAAAGCCCCCTTAGAGGCAGAACCAAGTCCCAGTATGAGAAAACACCGCACTGGCACGAAGCTGTAAATAAATCCTCTCTTTAATTTGTAATATAAAATCACATAAACCATATGAGGTTAAGCGCTTTCATCTACTGCCGTAGATTTCATCAGAACCACTTACACAATATTAACTTGCCTTTTTATATAGTATCTCATTTCATCAATTAACATATCATTAAATAATCACATAATTAAGCTCATTGCAATAAAATCATCAACTTTTTAAAGTGCACAGTGCTGGATTCCCTCTATGTGAACCTATCTATTTACATTTAAAAATATAATACTTTAAAAATATTCATTTCATATACATGTACTGACTTCCATAACACAATCTCCCAAAATACATGTAATACACCTAAGTCTTTAAAAACTTCATTTCTTGTGTATTTATTATCACTAGCTTTAAGTTTCTTTCATACTTGAAATATTTAAAATACTGTTTCCATACCTCCAATCTGAATTGTGTAATTAATTATGTACCTTCAAGGGTTGGGCTTATCATCTATTGTCTATCTAATATAGATTTTATAGAGATATATTCATTTAGCCCTGGATGTTCCGAAGCATTCAGTTTAATTTGCCAACGGGTCTCTTTTTCTAATAATTTCTCCTTTATGTTACCTCCCCTAGGATTCACATGGACCTGTTCAAGAATGCCAAACTTAAACATCCTACACTCTTTACTAGCCTCACAATGTCTCCATAAGGCATTATTCACATCTTGCCTTTTCATTCTGTAATAATGCTCATAGATTCCATTTCTTAAGCATCTAGATGTCATCCCTACGTAGTAACTTGAACATGTAGAACACTTAGCTAAATATATAACATTTTTTGTTCTACAGTTCCCCTTACAAAACTTGACTGTTGTTTTCTGACAATTGTCCAATGTAACACTACTAGCCCCCATGATATACTGACACTGGTTACATCGTCCACATTTCGTGGTACCTCCCTCACTTTTACCAGAAATACCCATCATATTATTTAACCTACTCTTTAAATTCTGTCCATTCCTATATACAAATGCTGGTCTGGGACCTACTATCTTGTATATATCCTCATCTGTTTCTATTATGTTCCAGTTTTTTACTATTGTGTCTTTGAATTTGTTCGCTAATGGCGCATATTGTATAACACAAGCTCTCCTATATTCAATACTTGATTTTTTGGAATGTCCAAAACCATGCTCACTCCCCAGTATAGGTTTGTATTTTTTGCCCCACTCTTGTTTTACATATTCTACTACATCAGACACCATCCTATCAGGGTACCCTCTATCAATAAACATTGTAGCTATGTTATTTAACTCCACTAATACATCCTCATAACTTGATGTCATCCTGGCGGCTCTAATTCATTGTCCTTTAATAATACTTTTTTTCTGATACTGGGGGTGGCAACTATTGTACTCTAAATAGTCATTACTAAAAGTCTCCTTCCTATACAGGTTAGATTTGAACTTATTGCTCTCAATGGTAATTTTCGTATCCAAATATGAAATACTTTTTTTATTCAAGCTTGTAGTAAACCTTAAATATTCATTCCTGCTATTAAGATACTTCATAAATTCTTGTAATAGTTCCTCACTACCCTTCCATATAATGAACACGTCATCCAAAAACCTAAGATAACATCTTATATGGTTATTCCACTCAGTTTCAAAGATGTATTCTTCCTCCCAATTTAGTAAAAATAAATTGGCAAACATGGGGGCGCATGCTGCCCCCATGGCGACTCCCTTGTTTTGCCTATAATATTCTCCTTGGAACATAATGAAATTGTTCTTCAAAACTACTTCCATAAAAACCACGAGGACACTTATTTTATCCCAGGTTAACCTGTTATATTTAAGCATACTTTCTTGAAATCTTATAAGTCCCTCATCCTGAGGTATACTTGAGAATAGGTCCACCACGTCTATCGTTACTAAAAAACAATCGTCAGTTATAAGTTCATCCTTGAGTCTAGTAAGAAAATCCCAAGAATCCTTTACTATGTGTGGGATATGTGAATATACACCTTTTAACCATCCATCCACTACTCTGCCCATTTCAAAAGTTTTAGAATTACTTCCAGATATAATAGGTCGGAACGGTGGTTCCTGGATATTTTTGTGGACCTTGGGAATGCCTACAATAGTTCCTATAACAGGATACTCAATTTTCACATAATTGTACATATCCATGTCTATTCTATTATCTATTAATAAATCCTCTATTATTAAATTAATTTTATGATATGCAATATTAACTTCATTTAGTGAGGTAGCTATATAATTCCCTGAATTAAGTAAAATATTCGTAATTTTATTATTATAATCTTCAGTATAATATAATACTACCCCCCCACCCTTGTCGGGCTTCATTATTCTAATTTTGTTGTTCTTTTGTAGGTCCTTCAAAATCTCTATTTCATTCTTAGTAAGATTTGTGATATGAGGTTTGTTTATCTCAAAACCTGTATACAATTCCTTTAAAACCATCCTTTCATATGTAGCTAATACATTATTTAAAGGGGGTGTAAACTTACTAGGTTTTCTAAAAACATCCACACTTGACATCTCTTTCCCCTTAAAGTGCACAGCAAGATTTAGCTTTCTTAAATATTTTTTAAAATCTATCACATAGTCCACTAAATTACCCCTATTATTTGGTATAAATTTCATACCCTTAGAAAGTAACCTAAACATATCTATATTGACATCCAACCTGGTGTAATTATAGATGCTAAATACTTAACATCTATAATGTATATCGCTATATTTAATTATTTCTTCTCCTTTGTTCCTGGATGTCATATAGTATGGCGTCAACACGTTCTGTTGTCTTGTGGATACCATTTGTCGTGTCCTATCTCTCTTTCTTGTACATATTCCCTTAACTGGTCCTCCTCTAAAAATGGTTTGCTTTCTTTCCCCTTCTAACATTATTGTTATATACTGGCCTACCTTTACTCTGATACCCTCTATTTCCATTATAAGATTCTCCTGCTCTCTCTGCTCTATCAGTTTTTGACTCAAATCTATAAGCCATACTTTTTTCATACTGTGATATGTCACGCTTTAATTTTTTACATTTTCTATCCATTTGAATGTTAATCTGCTTTTCCACCCATGTGAATTGGGCCTTAAAACTTGATACATTTTCTTCAAACAGTAAATCAGTAGTAATGATGTGGTCCAACTCCTCAATATCTGTCATTAATTGACAAATTGTTTTGTCATTACAAGCAATAAGATATTTCATGAACGTGAAGCCAAAATTATCAAACATTTTACAACATTCCGTTAACTGCTCATATTCCATTTCTACACCCATGGGTCTCTTGAAAATTCTGAGCCCCATTGGTACCACCTTCACATCAATACACCTTTTTAAATAGGCATTATCTAATTGTAATGTCTTTAACATTTTTAGTTTTTTACCAAACTGATAAATGTAGTCCTTTAACAACATATCATCCTTGGCGTTAACATCGTTGGCCCTATCAAAGTTAAAACGCATATTACATTGCTCAAAATCAAATTTACTGTCCAGAAAATTATCTAAAGTGAACTGCTTCTTATCATACGGTTGAAACGTAGACTGACTGTCAGTTACAGTACCTTTAGTGCCTTTAGTCTGCGCCGTCATAGCATAAGTCCTTTTGGGCACAGTTCTTTTTGGCCTGGCACCGGAAATGTTATACTGTTCGTCCTCCGATCTAGCCATCTCATTCTGTCTTGATTTCACTTCACCCAGACTGTTGGTAGATCCATAAGAGGCCCGTCTATTCCCTGAACCAACTGGCCTTTGCGCATTGGGAATAGAGCCCGATGTGTTAACCATTTCCGGTTCTCGTTGATTAAACTTCCGATTCTGCGTTTCTCCAATGGTGAGTTTAGTGTTGGTTTGAGTGACAAGCTCGATCAGCCTGGTTAACTCCCCCTTCATAATAGCCATCTCAGACTGCAAACGTTGTATATCATCTCTTCTCGGCGAGAAGATAGATGGCAGTTCATCTAGGGAATCCATGAATTGGAAACAACTGGTAACTGAATAAAAATACTGGTCTGTCCAACAAATAAGCAAATGAAAGCCCCCTTAGAGGCAGAACCAAGTCCCAGTATGAGAAAACACCACACTGGCACGAATCTGTAAATAAATCCTCTCTTTAATTTGTAATATAAAATCACATAAACCATATGAGGTTAAGCGCTTTCATCTACTGCCGTAGATTTCATCAGAACCACTTACACAATATTAACTTGCCTTTTTATATAGTATCTCATTTCATCAATTAACATATCATTAAATAATCACATAATTAAGCTCATTGCAATAAAATCATCAACTTTTTAAAGTGCACAGTGCTGGATTCCCTCTATGTGAACCTATCTATTTACATTTAAAAATATAATACTTTAAAAATATTCATTTCATATACATGTACTGACTTCCATAACACAATCTCCCAAAATACATGTAATACACCTAAGTCTTTAAAAACTTCATCTCTTGTCTATTTATTAACACTAGCTTTAAGTTTCTTTTATACTTGAAATATTTAAAATACTGTTTCCATA
Organism: Protopterus annectens; assembly: GCF_019279795.1. Taxonomy (NCBI): domain Eukaryota; kingdom Metazoa; phylum Chordata; order Ceratodontiformes; family Protopteridae; genus Protopterus; species Protopterus annectens. Next base: position 589,913,016 of record NC_056730.1, on the reverse strand, counting down.
CCTCCAATCTGAATTGTGTAATTAATTATGTACCTTCAAGGGTTGGGCTTATCATCTATTGTCTATCTAATATAGATTTTATAGAGATATATTCATTTAGCCCTGGATGTTCCGAAGCATTCAGTTTAATTTGCCAACGGGTCTCTTTTTCTAATAATTTCTCCTTTATGTTACCTCCCCTAGGATTCACCTGGACCTGTTCAAGAATGCCAAACTTAAACATCCTACACTCTTTACTAGCCTCACAATGTCTCCATAAGGCATTATTCACATCTTGCCTTTTCATTCTGTAATAATGCTCATAGATTCTATTTCTTAAGCATCTAGATGTCATCCCTACATAGTAACTTGAACATGTAGAACACTTAGCTAAATATATAACATTTTTAGTTCTACAGTTCCCCTTACAAAACTTGACTGTTGTTTTCTGACAATTGTCCAATGTAACACTACTAGCCCCCATGATATACTGACACTGGTTACATCATCCACATTTGGTGGTACCTCCCTCACTTTTACCAGAAATACCCATCATATTATTTAACCTACTCTTTAAATTCTGTCCATTCCTATATACAAATGCTGGTCTGGGACCTACTATCTTGTATATATCCTCATCTGTTTCTATTATGTTCCAGTTTTTTACTATTGTGTCTTTGAATTTGTTCGCTAATGGCGCATATTGTATAACACAAGCTCTCCTATATTCAATACTTGATTTTTTGGAATGTCCAAAACCATGCTCACTCCCCAGTATAGGTTTGTATTTTTTGCCCCACTCTTGTTTTACATATTCTACTACATCAGACACCATCCTATCAGGGTACCCTCTATCAATAAACATTGTAGCTATGTTATTTAACTCCACTAATACGTCCTCATAACTTGATGTCATCCTGGCGGCTCTAATGCATTGTCCTTTAATAATACTTTTTTTCTGATACTGGGGGTGGCAACTATTGTACTCTAAATAGTCATTACTAAAAGTCTCCTTCCTATACAGGTTAGATTTGAACGTATTGCTCTCAATGGTAATTTTCGTATCCAAATATGAAATACTTTTTTTATTCAAGCTTGTAGTAAACCTTAAATATTCATTCCTGCTATTAAGATACTTCATAAATTCTTGTAATAGTTCCTCACTACCCTTCCATATAATGAACACGTCATCCAAAAACCTAAGATAACATCTTATATGGTTATTCCACTCAGTTTCAAAGATGTATTCTTCCTCCCAATTTAGTAAAAATAAATTGGCAAACATGGGGGCGCATGCCGCCCCATGGCGACTCCCTTGTTTTGCCTATAATATTCTCCTTGGAACATAATGAAATTGTTCTTCAAAACTACTTCCATAAAAACCATGAGGACACTTATTTTATCCCAGGTTAACCTGCTATATTTAAGCATACTTTCTTGAAATCTTATAAGTCCCTCATCCTGAGGTATACTTGAGAATAGGTCCACCACGTCTATCGTTACTAAAAAACAATCGTCAGTTATAAGTTCATCCTTGAGTCTAGTAAGAAAATCCCAAGAATCCTTTACTATGTGTGGGATATGTGAATATATACCTTTTAACCATCCATCCACTACTCTGCCCATTTCAAAAGTTTTAGAATTACTTCCAGATATAATAGGTCGAAACGGTGGTTCCTGGATATTTTTGTGGACCTTGGGAATGCCTACAATAGTTCCTATAATAGGATACTCAATTTTCACATAATTGTACATATCCATGTCTATTCTATTATCTATTAATAAATCCTCTATTATTAAATTAATTTTATGATATGCAATATTAACTTCATTTAGTGAGGTAGCTATATAATTCCCTGAATTAAGTAAAATATTCATAATTTTATTATTATAATCTTCAGTATAATATAATACTACCCCCCTCACTCTTGTCGGGCTTCATTATTCTAATTTTGTTGTTCTATTGTAGGTCCTTCAAAATCTCTATTTCATTCTTAGTAAGATTTGTGATATGAGGTTTGTTTATCTCAAAACCTGTATACAATTCCTTTAAAACCATCCTTTCATATGTAGCTAATACATTATTTAAAGGGGGTGTAAACTTACTAGGTTTTCTAAAAACATCCACACTTGACATCTCTTTCCCCTTAAAGTGCACAGCAAGATTTAGCTTTCTTAAATATTTTTTAAAATCTATCACATAGTCCACTAAATTACCCCTATTATTTGGTATAAATTTCATACCCTTAGAAAGTAACCTAAACATATCTATATTGACATCCAAGCTGGTGTAATTATAGATGCTAAATTCTTTCCATCTATAATGTATATCGCTATATTTAATTATTTCTTCTCCTTTGTTCCTGGATGTCATATAGTATGGCGTCAACACGTTCTGTTGTCTTGTGGATACCATTTGTCGTGTCCTATCTCTCTTTCTAGTACATATTCCCTTAACTGGTCCTCCTCTAAAAAATGGTTTGCTTTCTTTCCCCTTCTAACATTATTGTTATATACTGGCCTACCTTTACTCTGATACTCTCTATTTCCATTATAAGATTCTCCTGCTCTCTCTGCTAAGTGTTCTACATGTTCAAGTTACTACGTAGGGATGACATCTAGATGCTTAAGAAATAGAATCTATGAGCATTATTACAGAATGAAAAGGCAAGATGTGAATAATGCCTTATGGAGACATTGTGAGGCTAGTAAAGAGTGTAGGATGTTTAAGTTTGGCATTCTTGAACAGGTCCAGGTGAATCCAAGGGGAGGTAACATAAAGGAGAAATTATTAGAAAAAGAGACCCGTTGGCAAATTAAAATCCAGGGCTAAATGAATATATCTCTATAAAATCTATATTAGATAGACAATAGGTGATAAGCCCAACCCTTGAATGTACATAATTAATTACACAATTCAGATTGGAGGTATGGAAACAGTATTTTAAATATTTCTAGTATAAAAGAAACTTAAAGTTAGTGTTAATAAACAGACAAGAGATGAAGTTTTTAAAGACTTAGGTGTATTACATATATTTTGGGAGATTGTGTTATGGAAGTCAGTACATGCATATGAAATGAATATTTTTAAAGTATTATATTTTTAAATGTAAATAGATAGGTTCACATAGAGGGAATCCAGCACTGTGCACTTTAAAAAGTTGATGATTTTATTGCAATGAGCTTAATTATGTGATTATTTAATGATATGTTAATTGATGAAATGAGATACTATATAAAAAGGCAAGTTAATATTGTGTAAGTGGTTCTGATGAAATCTACGGCAGTAGATGAAAGCGCTTAACCTCATATGGTTTATGTGATTTTATATTACAAATTAAAGAGAGGATTTATTTACAGCTTCGTGCCAGTGCGGTGTTTTCTCATACTGGGACTTGGTTCTGCCTCTAAGGGGGCTTTCATTTGCTTATTTGTTGGACAGACCAGTATTTTTATTCAGTTACCAGTTGTTTCCAATTCATGGATTCCCTAGATGAACTGCCATCTATCTTCTCGCTGAGAAGAGATGATATACAACGTTTGCAGTCCGAGATGGCTATTATGAAGGGGGAGTTAACCAGGCTGATCGAGCTTGTCACTCAAACCAACACTAAACTCACCATTGGAGAAACGCAGAATCGGAAGTTTAATCAACGAGAACCGGAAATGGTTAACACATCGGGCTCTATTCCCAATGCGCAAAGGCCAGTTGGTTCAGGAATAGACGGGCCTCTTATGGATCTACCAACAGTCTGGGTGAAGTGAAATCAAGACAGAATGAGATGGCTAGATCGAGGACTAACAGTATAACATTTCCGTGCCAGGCCAAAAGAACTGTGCCCAAAAGGACTTATGCTATGACGCAGACTAAAGGCACTAAAGGTACTGTAACTGACAATCAGTCTGCGTTTCAACCGTATGATAAGAAGCGGTTCACTTTAGATAATTTTCTGGACAGTAAATTTGATTTTGAGCAATGTAATATGCGTTTTAACTTTGATAGGGCCAACGATGTTAACGCCAAGGATGATATGTTGTTAAAGGACTACATTTATCAGTTTGGTAAAAAACTAAAAATGTTAAAGACATTACAATTGGATAATGCCTATTTAAAAAGTTGTATTGATGTGAAGGTGGTACCAATGGGGCTCAGATTTTTCAAGAGACCCATGGGTGTAGAAATGGAATATGAGCAGTTAACGGAATGTTGTAAAATGTTTGATAATTTTGGCTTCACATTCATGAAATATCTTATTGCTTGTAATGACAAAAAAAATTGTCAATTAATGACAGATATTGAGGAGTTGGACCACATCATTACTACTGATTTACTGTTTGAAGAAAATGTATCAAGTTTTAAGGCCCAATTCACATGGGTGGAAAAGCAGATTAACATTCAAATGGATAGAAAATGTAAAAAATTAAAGCGTGACATATCACAGTATGAAAAAGGTATGGCTTATAGATTTGAGTCAAAAACTGATAGAGCAGAGAGAGCAGGAGAATCTTATAATGGAAATAGAGGGTATCAGAGTAAAGGTAGGCCAGTATATAACAATAATGTTAGAAGGGGAAAGAAAGCAAACCATTTTTTAGAGGAGGACCAGTTAAGGGAATATGTACAAGAAAGAGAGATAGGACACAACAAATGGTATCCACAAGACAACAGAACATGTTGACGCCATACTATATGACATCCAGGAACAAAGGAGAAGAAATAATTAAATATAGCGGTATACATTATAGATGGAAAGAATTTAGCATCTATAATTACACCAGCTTGGATGTCAATATAGATATGTTTAGGTTACTTTCTAAGGGTATAAAATTTATACCAAATAATAGGGGTAATTTAGTGGACTATGTGATAGATTTTAAAAAATATTTAAGAAAGCTAAATCTTGCTGCGCACTTTAAGGGGAAAGAAATGTCAAGTGTGGATGTTTTTAGAAAACCTAGTAAGTTTACACCCCCTTTAAATAATGTATTAGCTACATATGAAAGGATGGTTTTAAAGGAATTGTATACAGGTTTTGAGATAAACAAACCTCATATCACAAATCTTACTAAGAATGAAATAGAGATTTTGAAGGACCTACAAAAGAACAACAAAATTAGAATAATGAAGCCCGACAAGGGTGGGGGGGTAGTATTATATTATACTGAAGATTATAATAATAAAATTACGAATATTTTACTTAATTCAGGGAATTATATAGCTACCTCACTAAATGAAGTTAATATTGCATATCATAAAATTAATTTAATAATAGAGGATTTATTAATAGATAATAGAATAGACATGGATATGTACAATTATGTGAAAATTGAGTATCCTATTATAGGAACTATTGTAGGCATTCCCAAGGTCCACAAAAATATCCAGGAACCACCGTTCCGACCTATTATATCTGGAAGCAATTCTAAAACTTTTGAAATGGGCAGAGTAGTGGATGGATGGTTAAAAGGTGTATATTCACATATCCCACACATAGTAAAGGATTCTTGGGATTTTCTTACTAGACTCAAGGATGAACTTATAACTGACGATTGTTTTTTAGTAACGATAGACGTGGTGGACCTATTCTCAAGTATACCTCAGGATGAGGGACTTATAAGATTTCAAGAAAGTATGCTTAAATATAGCAGGTTAACCTGGGATAAAATAAGTGTCCTCATGGTTTTTATGGAAGTAGTTTTGAAGAACAATTTCATTATGTTCCAAGGAGAATATTATAGGCAAAACAAGGGAGTCGCCATGGGGGCGGCATGCGCCCCCATGTTTGCCAATTTATTTTTACTAAATTGGGAGGAAGAATACATCTTTGAAACTGAGTGGAATAACCATATAAGATGTTATCTTAGGTTTTTGGATAACGTGTTCATTATATGGAAGGGTAGTGAGGAACTATTACAAGAATTTATGAAGTATCTTAATAGCAGGAATGAATATTTAAGGTTTACTACAAGCTTGAGTAAAAAAAGTATTTCATATTTGGATATGAAAATTACCATTGAGAGCAATAAGTTCAAATCTAACCTGTATAGGAAGGAGACTTTTAGTAATGACTATTTAGAGTACGATAGTTGCCACCCCCAGTATCAGAAAAAAAGTATTATTAAAGGACAATGCATTAGAGCCGCCAGGATGACATCAAGTTATGAGGACGTATTAGTGGAGTTAAATAACATAGCTACAATGTTTATTGATAGAGTGTACCCTGATAGGATGGTGTCTGATGTAGTAGAATATGTAAAACAAGAGTGGGGCAAAAAATACAAACCTATACTGGGGAGTGAGCATGGTTTTGGACATTCCAAAAAATCAAGTATTGAATATAGGAGAGCTTGTGTTATACAATATGCGCCATTAGCGAACAAATTCAAAGACACAATAGTAAAAAACTGGAACATAATAGAAACAGATGAGGATATATACAAGATAGTAGGTCCCAGACCAGCATTTGTATATAGGAATGGACAGAATTTAAAGAGTAGGTTAAATAATATGATGGGTATTTCTGGTAAAAGTGAGGGAGGTACCACCAAATGTGGACGATGTAACCAGTGTCAGTATATCATGGGGGCTAGTAGTGTTACATTGGACAATTGTCAGAAAACAACAGTCAAGTTTTGTAAGGGGAACTGTAGAACAAAAAATGTTATATATTTAGCTAAGTGTTCTACATGTTCAAGTTACTACATAGGGATGACATCTAGATGCTTAAGAAATAGAATCTATGAGCATTATTACAGAATGAAAAGGCAAGATGTGAATAATGCCTTATGGAGACATTGTGAGGCTAGTAAAGAGTGTAGGATGTTTAAGTTTGGCATTCTTGAACAGGTCCAGGTGAATCCTAGGGGAGGTAACATAAAGGAGAAATTATTAGAAAAAGAGACCCGTTGGCAAATTAAAGGAACATCCAGGGCTAAATGAATATATCTCTATAAAATCTATATTAGATAGACAATAGATGATAAGCCCAACCCTTGAAGGTACATAATTAATTACACAATTCAGATTGGAGGTATGGAAACAGTATTTAAAATATTTCAAGTATAAAAGAAACTTAAAGCTAGTGTTAATAAATAGACAAGAGATGAAGTTTTTAAAGACTTAGGTGTATTACATGTATTTTGGGAGATTGTGTTATGGAAGTCAGTACATGTATATGAAATGAATATTTTTAAAGTATTATATTTTTAAATGTAAATAGATAGGTTCACATAGAGGGAATCCAGCACTGTGCACTTTAAAAAGTTGATGATTTTATTGCAATGAGCTTAATTATGTGATTATTTAATGATATGTTAATTGATGAAATGAGATACTTTATAAAAAGGCAAGTTAATATTGTGTAAGTGGTTCTGATGAAATCTACGGCAGTAGATGAAAGCGCTTAACCTCATATGGTTTATGTGATTTTATATTACAAATTAAAGAGAGGATTTATTTACAGCTTCATGCCAGTGCGGTGTTTTCTCATACTGGGACTTGGTTCTGCCTCTAAGGGGGCTTTCATTTGCTTATTTGTTGGACAGACCAGTATTTTTATTCAGTTACCAGTTGTTTCCAATTCATGGATTCCCTAGATGAACTGCCATCTATCTTCTCGCCGAGAAGAGATGATATACAACGTTTGCAGTCCGAGATGGCTATTATGAAGGGGGAGTTAACCAGGCTGATCGAGCTTGTCACTCAAACCAACACTAAACTCACCATTGGAGAAACGCAGAATCGGAAGTTTAATCAACGAGAACCGGAAATGGTTAACACATCGGGCTCTATTCCCAATGCGCAAAGGCCAGTTGGTTCAGGGAATAGACGGGCCTCTTATGGATCTACCAACAGTCTGGGTGAAGTGAAATCAAGACAGAATGAGATGGCTAGATCGGAGGACGAACAGTATAACATTTCCGGTGCCAGGCCAAAAAGAACTGTGCCCAAAAGGACTTATGCTATGACGGCGCAGACTAAAGGCACTAAAGGTACTGTAACTGACAATCAGTCTGCGTTTCAACCGTATGATAAGAAGCGGTTCACTTTAGATAATTTTCTGGACAGTAAATTTGATTTTGAGCAATGTAATATGCGTTTTAACTTTGATAGGGCCAACGATGTTAACGCCAAGGATGATATGTTGTTAAAGGACTACATTTATCAGTTTGGTAAAAAACTAAAAATGTTAAAGACATTACAATTGGATAATGCCTATTTAAAAAGGTGTATTGATGTGAAGGTGGTACCAATGGGGCTCAGATTTTTCAAGAGACCCATGGGTGTAGAAATGGAATATGAGCAGTTAACGGAATGTTGTAAAATGTTTGATAATTTTGGCTTCACATTCATGAAATATCTTATTGCTTGTAATGACAAAAAAATTTGTCAATTAATGACAGATATTGAGGAGTTGGACCACATCATTACTACTGATTTACTGTTTGAAGAAAATGTATCAAGTTTTAAGGCCCAATTCACATGGGTGGAAAAGCAGATTAACATTCAAATGGATAGAAAATGTAAAAAATTAAAGCGTGACATATCACAGCATGAAAAAGGTATGGCTTATAGATTTGAGTCAAAAACTGATAGAGCAGAGAGAGCAGGAGAATCTTATAATGGAAATAGAGGGTATCAGAGTAAAGGTAGGCCAGTATATAACAATAATGTTAGAACGGGAAAGAAAGCAAACCATTTTTTAGAGGAGGACCAGTTAAGGGAATATGTACAAGAAAGAGAGATAGGACACAAAAAATGGTATCCACAAGACAACAGAACGTGTTGACGCCATACTATATGACATCCAGGAACAAAGGAGAAGAAATAATTAAATATAGCGATATACATTATAGATGGAAAGAATTTAGCATCTATAATTACACCAGCTTGGATGCCAATATAGATATGTTTAGTTTACTTTCTAAGGGTATGAAATTTATACCAAATAATAGGGGTAATTTAGTGGACTATGTGATAGATTTTAAAAAATATTTAAGAAAGCTAAATCTTGCTGTGCACTTTAAGGGGAAAGAGATGTCAAGTGTGGATGGTTTTAGAAAACCTAGTAAGTTTACACCCCCTTTAAATAATGTATTAGCTACATATGAAAGGATGGTTTTAAAGGAATTGTATACAGGTTTTGAGATAAACAAACCTCATATCACAAATCTTACTAAGAATGAAATAGAGATTTTGAAGGACCTACAAAAGAACAACAAAATTAGAATAATGAAGCCTGACAAGGGTGGGGGGGTAGTATTATATTATACTGAAAATTATAATAATAAAATTACGAATATTTTACTTAATTCAGGGAACTATATAGCTACCTCACTAAATGAAGTTAATATTGCATATCATAAAATTAATTTAATAATAGAGGATTTATTAATAGATAATAGAATAGACATGGATATGTACAATTATGTGAAAATTGAGTATCCTATTATAGGAACTATTGTAGGCATTCCCAAGGTCCACAAAAATATCCAGGAACCACCGTTCCGACCTATTATATCTGGAAGTAATTCTAAAACTTTTGAAATGGGCAGAGTAGTGGATGGATGGTTAAAAGGTGTATATTCACATATCCCACACATAGTAAAGGATTCTTGGGATTTTCTTACTAGACTCAAGGATGAACTTATAACTGACGATTGTTTTTTTAGTAACGATAAACATGGTGGACCTATTTTCAAGTATACCTCAGGATGAGGGACTTATAAGATTTCAAGAAAGTATGCTTAAATATAGCAGGTTAACCTGGGATAAAATAAGTGTCCTCATGGTTTTTATGGAAGTAGTTTTGAAGAACAATTTCATTATGTTCCAAGGAGAATATTATAGGCAAAACAAGGGAGTCGCCATGGGGGCGGCATGCGCCCCCATGTTTGCCAATTTATTTTTACTAAATTGGGAGGAAGAATACATCTTTGAAACTGAGTGGAATAACCATATAAGATGTTATCTTAGGTTTTTGGATGACGTGTTCATTATATGGAAGGGTAGTGAGGAACTATTACAAGAATTTATGAAGTATCTTAATAGCAGGAATGAATATTTAAGGTTTACTACAAGCTTGAATAAAAAAAGTATTTCATATTTGGATACGAAAATTACCATTGAGAGCAATAAGTTCAAATCTAACCTGTATAGGAAGGAGACTTTTAGTAATAACTATTTAGAGTACAATAGTTGCCACCCCCAGTATCAGAGAAAAAGTATTATTAAAGGACAATGCATTAGAGCCGCCAGGATGACATCAAGTTATGAGGACGTATTAGTGGAGTTAAATAACATAGCTACAATGTTTATTGATAGAGGGTACCCTGATAGGATGGTGTCTGATGTAGTAGAATATGTAAAACAAGAGTGGGGGAAAAAATACAAACCTATACTGGGGAGTGAGCATGGTTTTGGACATTCCAAAAAATCAAGTATTGAATATAGGAGAGCTTGTGTTATACAATATGCGCCATTAGCGAACAAATTCATAGACACAATAGTAAAAAACTGGAACATAATAGAAACAGATGAGGATATATACAAGATAGTAGGTCCCAGACCAGCATTTGTATATAGGAATGGACAGAATTTAAAGAGTAGGTTAAATAATATGATGGGTATTTCTGGTAAAAGTGAGGGAGGTACCACCAAATGTGGACGATGTAACCAGTGTCAGTATATCATGGGGGCTAGTAGTGTTACATTGGACAATTGTCAGAAAACAACAGTCAAGTTTTGTAAGGGGAACTGTAGAACAAAAAATGTTATATATTTAGCTAAGTGTTCTACATGTTCAAGTTACTACGTAGGGATGACATCTAGATGCTTAAGAAATAGAATCTATGAGCATTATTACAGAATGAAAAGGCAAGATGTGAATAATGCCTTATGGAGACATTGTGAGGCTTTAAAGAGTGTATGATGTTTAAGTTTGGCATTCTTGAACAGGTCCAGGTGAATCCTAGGGGAGGTAACATAAAGGAGAAATTATTAGAAAAAGAGACCCGTTGGCAAATTAAACTGAATGCTTCGGAACATCCAGGGCTAAATGAATATATCTCTATAAAATCTATATTAGATAGACAATAGATGATAAGCCCAACCCTTGAAGGTACATAATTAATTACACAATTCAGATTGGAGGTATGGAAACAGTATTTTAAATATTTCAAGTATAAAAGAAACTTAAAGCTAGTTCATATTCCCTCCCTCTAATGCATATTTCTTGCCCAATACCTTTACCTATGCTCTTCTCCCACACCCTCCCCCTCGCTTTCTAAGTGACCTTATAAATATACCCCCACTTCCCTGGACGCCATCTTTCCTTCCCAACCTCCGGTTTGGCTGCTGTACGTCCTGCTCCTGGTACTGGACAATAATCTAGAGTAAGCTTTTTATTGTAGTGTTTAATGGCTTATGACTAAATTTAGATTCAAAGTATATGAATAGTTATTTATTATACTTATTCATGTAGAATGAATGTTAGTAGCCTAAGAACAGTGACGCTCCTTTAATATGCTGTGCCTGTAAGCCTGAATAAGAAAGTCGTATTAATGTGATTGTTCTAGCTATTTGTGCCTAAGTATCTGGTGTTCGTTCTGAATTTGTTATCCTACTATGAGTAGTTAAAAACTGTCGGTCTTGGAATTGCCCAACTATATATTGTATATTGTTGCTGTTAAAACAGAGTGATTTATACTTTACACTGTAGAAAGAAACATTTGCTGGACAACTAAGTGATTTGTTAGGCTCGGCTTCCCGATTACTGCCTACGATACATGTATAATTGAGAGTTTATTATGCCCACCTACTGTTTTGATATATGTTAACAACATTACCAAATTCAATAGTGGCTCACCATAGATATTATCTGTGATTTAGCATATTTTAATTAGACTACAGCGTTCTGTCTGTATGAGGATTACGCTCTCATACCGCATACCTGGACTGTCTTAGCTCCGGGCTCACTCCCTGCTATCCCTCCTTTGGCGCCTTTTTTCAAACAGTTACTGCCATTACCATAGTCGTCTCCTTTCGGATCTGATTGTGTGTATTTGGCATTAACATTTATCAATGGTAGCTGGGCTGGGCAGTGCTACATTATTGTTGAATGTGTGTATTTGGCATTAACATTTATCAATGGTAGCTGGGCTGGGCAGCGCTACTTCATTGTTGAACAACATGACGCCGCTGATTTAAAGCGCCTTTACATCCTAATAGTTTTGGGAAACCACTTTTATGACTACCTTAAGCTACTCTATCTACTCAATATAGAGCCTGAGTATCTCAAGCTTATCGCTATACTAGCGCTTAGCACTACACCATTGTGCCTGACCTGAGTAAGCGTTGGATTTGCTCTAGCATGTGTGGTTCGGCACACGCTTACCCCATAAGTTTTGCTGATTTGTTCTGTCGGTTTGAAAACACGGCTCCAGCTGTAGCCATTACTAGGGACAGGGTCGCTACTTCGTATTGTGTAACTAAATCAAGTTCTAGCGACTACTTCCACTGGTTTGTTAATACCATTAACCGTCAAACACATCCACTTAGGCAACCTCGCCCTATGCGTTCACCCACTCAAACTGTTTAATTAATGTATATTTCCACATGTAGCGAATTGTTAATACTGAACTATCATACCTACGATTGTTATTTTGACTGCAATAACCTATCATACTGTATCCTTGGGTTTATAATGTTTATTGAGTATTAGCTTTTCTAGTTTAGACTGTAACTATAAGTATACAAGCGTGTAGTATTCACCTGTTAGTTCCTAACTTGCTAAATTCCAATAACCTGCTCTCCAATATTTGTCTTGGTTTTGCCTTACTATTCTTCCTCTCTCTCCCTAATATTTCTACTAGTTGCCTATCTGGATCCTGCAAATACCTACACAACTGTCTCTGCCCTCCTGGAAGACCTGAATTTGTGCCTACAAAGCCCTAACCCTGTAATCTCTGGTGGTTTCATCCAAACCAGACTGTTAAAGTATGCTACTTATATATGTTTAAACTACATCTTCTGACCTGAGTATCGTAGTCTAGCCACCGGCCTAGGACTATCAGCAGCCAATAATCCTCTTTTCTTATCTGTATACTTTTCAGACCCTTATTTCTTACACTCCCACAGCCACCTTTGTACATTCTCCGTTTTCCACAACACTTTTCTTCCTTACTTTTTTTTTTCCTCCATATACCCCTTCCTTCCTGCATAACCCTGATTTAACCTGCCTGCCACTAGGTGGCATCCTACTACCATTCTGTTGACTCCCTTTTACTTGCTCTATAACCCCCTAGTACCTGTTTTCTTGTACCTGGATCCCCTAGCTCATGACTGCTCTTCTCCTTCTCCCTGGCCCCTGACAAAGCTCTCTTCTTTTTTACTTTACTGTCATACATCTGTATATCACTGAATGCTATACTTTCATTGTATTGCTTTTGGCAATATCTGTTACAAACTTACCTGACATTTCTACACCTTACTGATTGTTTTTTTTTCTGTGCAACTACAACTCTGTTGGGTCTTCCCGCTCCGTTCGCCCTGCGGGCTCACTCCGCTCCCCTCCCTGCCCCCAAATCCCACCCGCCCCTGGGACCTCTACATTTATCCCCACATAGACACCTCCCTCCCCTCTCCCAACCACTCACAACTACTTCCTGTCCCCACCCCCTCTAAAATTTGTCCCCTCCCTCTTTCTCCAGCCTACTCTTCAGACCATATCCTCTCAAGCCACTCACTTAGAGCCAACTTAACATGCCTATCCAATACCACCTTCCTCTACTACTAATTCTCTTAACTACCCTCACCACTACCTATCTCTCAACCTCTTATGAACAAACCTTACCCTCAACTCTTTTTATCCTACGCAAACATACCCTAACTACTCCCCCTTCAACATCCATAAACTATCTCAATGTCATCTATAAAACCTCTTATCTTCTACCCAAATTCCACCGTCTTTTTCACACCAAATACTACACTCATAACCTTAAAAAACGTGATATTTACCAGTACAAACCCTCTCAATTCTACAACCTTTTATTAATGAGCTCATTGATACATGGAGACATACACCCAAACCCAGGCCCCAATCTATCCCCATTATCATCTAACAGCCAACTACTCAAACCAAAGCCAACACCATCTACTAAACCCCCTAAATCACTCTCAATTGCCCAACTTAATATACGTAGCATTTGTAATAAAATACCACAAATTCATGCTCTTCTAGACATCCAACAATTCGACATCCTCTGTCTAACTGAAACATGGCTCAAACCTACAATAAAGGATAACGAAATTATCCCCCCTGGCTACAACATCCTTAGACAAGACCGCCTAAACAAAAAAGGTGGCGGAGTAGCTATATTCTATAAAACCAGCCTGCAAATAAGCATAATAAATCATACCCTTTTAACTGACACAAATGTTGAAGTACTTATCTCAAAACTTCAAATCAATCTTCACAAAACTATTAACATTATCTGTACCTATATTCCCCCAGGCAAAAATCCCACCATATTAGAAGACCTCCTAAACTGGCTTTCTCTTAATCTCCATCAAGAAACAATACTTGTAGGAGACTTTAATATTGACTGGAACTTATGTGAACAGACTAATCCATCTACCCTTATCAACCTGCATGGCTTTACTCAACACATAAACTCCCCAACAAGAATAATTAAACACAATAATAAAGAAACTATACTTGACTGGATCTTAACAAATAGTCCCCAGCAAAAATATACAACAGGAACTCTCCCAGATGACCTCAGTGACCACTCCCTAACTTATATCATCAGGCATAAAACTCACTTTTCTATCCCATCCCATGCTCGATTATCCCGCTGCAAAAAACATTTTGACCCCAATCTATTTCATGACGAACTTATGCAAGTTAACTGGTCACCTCTTAAAACTCTCCCTATAGAGGAAGCTGTTAACCAATTCAATAATACCTTTCTCACCATCCTTGAACATCATGCCCCCTTGCGTTCCATACGTATGAAAGCCAAGACAGCAAAATGGCTCTCTACCAAAACAAGACAACAAATCCTTAGTAGAAATAAAGCCTGGACAAAATGGCGAACCACTAAAAACATAGCTGATCATCTCTACTATAAACAAAAAAGAAATATGACAAAACAGGCCATCCTACAAGATAAAAAAAACTACTATACTCAATTACAACAATCTTCCCTCCACCAACCACATAAATTTTGGACCGCTATTAATACACTGCTATCCCCTGGCAAAGCTGCCACACCTAATCCACTAGGGTCAAACTCTAACTCCCCTCTACAAATAGCTAACGCCTTTAATACTTTCTTTACTTCAGCCATTCTAAAGCTAGCTGACCAACAAACTCCTGATACCACCAAACTATCTACCCCTAGCTCTACTCCCCCCCCTTTTCACCTCAAACCCATACCCACCTCCTATATTCTGTCCTTACTTCAAAACTTAAGCCAACAACACCTTCAGCTGACAAATTACCAGCAGAATATCTCCAACTAGGTGCTAAAGCAATAGCCTACCCCATCTCTCTATTGATTAATAGGACTATAAAAGAAAGTACTATCCCTTCAGTCTGGAAAATCTCGCACATTATCCCTCTCTTCAAAGGAGGTGACTCTTTGGAATACTCTAATTTCCGCCCCATAGCATTACTGTCTCCTCTTGCAAAATAATGGAAAAATGTATCCACAAACAATTACTTAATCACCTGTTAAGCAACAATCTCTTAGCTAACTGCCAACATGGCTTCCACCATTCCATAGTACTACCACAGCATTATTATCTTTCACAGACTCAATTAACATAAATCGCAACAACAATACTCCCTCCTCAGCATTCTTCGTAGACCTGTCAAAAGCCTTTGACATGGTTAATCACCAACTCCTCTTACACCACCTCAATTCCCTCTCACTGGACAACCTCACCCTAAGCTGGTTCACGTCCTATCTTGCTAATCGCAAACAAGCAGTACTATGGGACAACCATCTCTCTGATCTTCTCCCAACCTCTATCGGGGTCCCTCAAGGCTCCATCTTAGGTCCTCTTCTGTTTTCTATTTTTATAAATGATCTTCACCTAGCCACTCCTTCATCTACTTGTATTCAATACGCTGATGATACTACCATCATCTGCTCTGCCTCTACCCAGTCTGAACTTCACTCTCTAACACAAAAACCTTCTCCACCATAGAGCAATGGTTCTCTGACCACTGTCTCCTCCTCAACCCCAAGAAAACCAAACTTCTCCTCTTCCCACCTACTCACCTGTCTCCCCCTATTGATTTTACACTCACATCTAACAATGGTACCCTCATAGCTCCAGACCAAACAACCAAACTGTTGGGAATTACTATTGATAACCAACTAAAATTTGACTTTCATATCAACTCCACAATAAAAACAACTAACAGAAAACTAGGTTCTCTCTACAGAATCAAATCTTTCTTAACACCTGAAGCCAGAACTACTATAGCTAGAACACACTTGATCTCCACCCTATTATATGCTTCCTCCATATACACCAATCTTTCTAAGCATAACCTCAATAAACTAGCCACATCATACAACAACATAGCCAGATTTGCAACAGCCTCTCCATATAGAACTCACCATTGTCTAAATCTAACAAAACTAGGGTGGTTAGAACTACCCCACCTTATACAATTCTATCAACTTACCATCGCCCATAAAGCCCTGCATAACCCTGAGAACACACCAATGCTCTCCACCCTCATAAAACCCTATAACAACATGAAGAACCTTCGCTCCTTTAACAAAATACAGATTCAAACTTCCGATCAAATAATGCAGCTGGTGACTCCACATTTTCCAACTCAGTTGGCAAAATTTGGAATCAACTTCCACCAGACCTCACATCCCTGACTACAATTCCACAATTCAAAACAAAACTTAAACTCTTCCTAACCAACCACTGGCTATGCTCTTGCTATAACCCTGGGTAACCACTATTCTGTCTCTTATTTTCCCTCAATCCTTTTCATCTGACCTCCCTCTCCTTTTCTTCCTAACCCTAGCATATTCCACTTTCCACCTCTTAAAGGTTTCTGTTACTCCCCCTCTTTAAGAGACAAAAAAATTCTAAATGTTGCTACTTATGAAGTAGGTAGAAACACCATAAATTACTTAAGCATCCAACCCTTTCACCTGCTTTGCCTCTAACTGTACTCTAATACCTAGACAGACTGTAAAAGGTTTAATGCAAATGTTTTTTATTTTTATTGTATAATTTTGTATATTCTTAACCTGTTATGTAGTAGTTAGCGGAGCTTTTCTCCTCGGGCCTCCACTGAAAATGGACATGTATCCAGTTGGACTAGCCCGGTTAACAAATGTAAAATAAATAAAATAAAATAAAATAATAAATAGACAAGAGATGAAGTTTTTAAAGACTTAGGTGTATTACATGTATTTTGGGAGATTGTGTTATGGAAGTCAGTACATGTATATGAAATGAATATTTTTAAAGTATTATATTTTTAAATGTAAATAGATAGGTTCACATAGAGGGAATCCAGCACTGTGCACTTTAAAAAGTTGATGATTTTATTGCAATGAGCTTAATTATGTGATTATTTAATGATATGTTAATTGATGAAATGAGATACTATATAAAAAGGCAAGTTAATATTGTGTAAGTGGTTCTGATGAAATCTACGGCAGTAGATGAAAGCGCTTAACCTCATATGGTTTATGTGATTTTATATTACAAATTAAAGAGAGGATTTATTTACAGCTTCGTGCCAGTGCGGTGTTTTCTCATACTGGGACTTGGTTCTGCCTCTAAGGGGGCTTTCATTTGCTTATTACACGTTTTCAGTTATGTGTTGATAGCTGTTATTTATTTAGATTATAATGGCCAATAAGTGTTGTAAGTTTCCATATTCATCTTTTATCCGCAGGAATACAGATACACACATGCAGTACCTGTTTGTTATGAGGAAAACATGTGCTGCCTGTTAATTCAGCCTGTGAAGAAATTGGCTAGCATGCCTGTATTTTGGCATACCGTGGGTTCAAATTCACATAGGGGAAACATATCATCATGTTGTTATATTGGTTAATTTCGCACATTGTTGAATATTATTCTTTACATAACTGCTTAATGACATTAACTTTTATCTTGTGCATGCATACAAATAACTCAGTTATTGAATTCCTATGAATATCTTAATAATCAGTAATGTTCTGTTAACAACAACTATTTAAGTACGGGGTTATGTGTAAAGTTTGGAACAGACTGTTACATTTCTGACAAAAAGTTTTGTGGAATATGATATTATTTACAAAATGCTATCAGTTTTGGTTTTGTCATTCAGTATTAAATTCACTTCAACAATCACCCCATCCTTATCTTTTGAGGGAGTCGATGGTCACAGTTATGGTGGCAATGCAGAACAGGGAGATACAGTGATGTATGCATTTGATTTGTGATGTGCACTTTGCTAAGGAATATTTTGAAATGTAGTCCTCCCACATACCTTGCTGTGTCCCTGATGCACAGCACCCTTTATGTCTTTGCCAACAGAAGCTATGTGATACGTGACACTGTCACACTATCCCATTGTCTGAGGGTGAAGGTTTTCCATTGCTGTTAATGGTTGTGACCACAGTGCTGACATGAATTCATTTTTGCTAATTATTTACCTACATGTCCAGCACATTTTCACATTTTCCTTTTTTGAAACCCTAAGCCATGATCCATATCAGTAGCACATCCCTGCACATTCATAACCCCAAGTCTTTTCACTGCATTCACAACACACATCCTCAGGCAAGTTGGATTAGCTAGGCAGGTAGGTGCCAGGGTTAGAGTGTCGGTGTACATTAGAGTTGTAGGTTTGAATTTCATGTCATCCAGTCTGTGTTCAAAGATGTAGTAGCCTATGAGTAACAAATGTCTGTGGTGATCATCTGATATTCTTCAGAAGTAACTCTTTAGAACTTGATCTAAGCAATGTATACCCTGTTATTTGAGGACTATGTCATTCATAGTTGCACTTTTCTTTTTTCAGATGATGAGGACAGGACCTAAAATCATGCTCTGTGCATTAAGTGGATGCACAGGCTTGAGAAGCAGTGAAGAGAGAGAGGTACGTTGCTTAATTTTTCTGTTTTGTTAAATAAAATGCATCTGATCTTGGTTACAGGCCTGTATTTTTATAGTACCATGTATATTGCTTAGAATGCCTAAATACCCATTGTGCATCAGTAAGGTAAGAGCAAGAAATACAATTATGTTGAAATACGATTTAGTATCAAGCTATGTTTTCTGAACATAATTTTTGAGATGTAGGCCACAACCTAAATGACAGTGAGGTTTGTGTATCTGTCAGACATATGTTGAGGTGGATGTTTTAAATGCAAGTCTATAGTGCTTTGACTTCTGCTTATAATGCATTGTGTTGGCACAGGGGTGTAGCAAGTAAATTGTAGTTTGTATTCACAAGCTCTTAGTGCTACCCCTCAGACACCTGTCACTTAAAAATGGACATGTCTCAAAATGCTGCCCGCCCAAGCACTTAATAAATGTAAGTACATATTCAGCTGTTCCCTCTAAAATTATTAAAGATATTGTTTTTAGATTAGCAATATTGTATCCGCTGTTAAAGGCACCTGAAAAAAAGCCATGCTGATGTGATGCTCGCAAAAAATGTACTCAGTAGAGTACAAAAAGTATGCCTAGCCACATCCTTGTGTTGGCACACTTGTATGTGTGGATGTGTTTCCCAGTGAGTGATCTGCTGTACATAGTCTGCCTATTCACATACTGAATGTGTGTCTACTTTGTCAGTCTTCGCACTGTTTGCAGACTGTGTGACATGCCCTTCAGTTCAACATTGGTATTACATCTGCCTGCAACACCTTGGGTGTAGTTGTTACAACATGCTTGTAGCCTGTGTTTCTGGATATTTGTGCACATAAGCATTTCTTAGCAACAGTTCATAATCAGCAAGCATCCTCAGGATGTTTACATTTTGCAGGCTCCTGATTGCTACTAATTGTAGGTAGGTCATGCATGCAGTTGTAGGCATACAATACTTTTTGTATAACATGTATTATAACTATTTGTTACTGTTGCATTTCTTATATTGATGTGGGGTCAGCAAATTACCATACTGCCTAGCTCAGATGTTTGCCAGATGGCTTGCCTAGTTTCCACAATATTGTCATCTCACTTTGTCTTCATTTGAACAATGTCACTTGGTGGCTGTTTCTAATACTCATTACATGCAGAGACTACAATTTACATTCACCCACAGACAAAGGGAACACATGCGAGAGAAAAAGAATGGAAAAAAATTAGATGCTGTAAGACACTCTGGACAGTTTACTGAGGCCGACAAGATTATTAAGCAATGCAGGTCCAAATAATAATGTTATCTTGATGTTTACAAGCTTTTATTTTGCTAAATTTCAGTTATGTTAATGTGGCATGAGGCAGTGTTGGGCATGATTGCATTCAAATGTCAGGATATGTTAAATCTGTTTGCTTTGCATATGCTTGCCATGCTTCATGCTGGCCAATAAGAAAATGTTCAGCTGATGTAATGATTTCCAGCGGTAAGCCTTGTTATGCATGCCATTGCACGGCCTTGATTGAACTGCTCCCATTGGTGATGGATGCATTCTCCCTGGCATGTTCTGTTATTGGACTTGTCCATAACTATATATAAAGTGACATAGGGAAGGTGTTGTGTGCATTAGGAACCATTTGCTAGCAGCAATTGTGTTGATTATAATTGTGCTACTTACTAATGTTTGCTCCATTTCAAACTGAACTGTGTTTTAAATAAGAACTTTGATGTATGCTACTATACCTTCAGTCTCATATTTGTATTTGCAGAACTCACAAGTGGATGGGATGTTAAGTTAGATTTCAGATGTGCGTATCAGTTTCATTTTAAGGTCAGCTATGATCTTCATGGGAATGTGCAACATGATAGACATATGCTTTTCATTATGATTTTGCTACTGACATACATCACATATGGTGGCACAGTGGATTATGGTCATAATGTATTTTAAGATTTCATGAGGATTGTTTTCAACCTGTTCATTGTGTCACAGTGGACATGTTATGCAGACAGGTAGCATTATGTATGCATATATAATTTCTGTCATGTTTTGCGATTCATCTTTACAAAACATGAGACTCATGGATGATTGCAAATTAGACATAGACAATGAGCTCATTCCACGTCACTGCCTGAGTCCTCAGATGATGATGACAATCACGACAACAATGATGGGAAAGCTGGACTTGACCCTGCCTGAGCCAATATGTCTGCTGCACCTCGGAAGAGATGACACCAGAACAACAGAAAGATGATTATCTGGAGGAAGTCTGAGAGGTTGTGACTAACATGTTTCAAACACAGATGAGGGACATGCTTTTGCATTTTTTCCAGAGCATGGCATGGGCTATGTGTGCCTCATTCAGGGATATAACCTGAGAGATCATTTCTGAGGCTCATCCCCATCAGCCCAGTCCCTCAGGTCCATAAGTATTGTCTGTGTGCTCCAATTGTGTTATGTTGCCAACATGCTGATTGCTATTGCCATTGTTCATGTATACCATGTAGGTGCCATACTTATGTGTTACATATGCAAACATACCATGCAGACATCATCATGTGACATTTAATTGTGTTTCAATGTGTGCCTGATTGGACTGTATATGCACTCTTGTGCATGTATACCATGTAGCTGCTATACTTATGTGTTACATGTGCAAACATACCATGCAGACATCATCGTGTGACATTTAATTGTGTTTCAATGTGTGCTTGAGACATGTTAACACATGCACTTTCCTTCCACATTCAGCTATTTATGCACTGTGGCATTTAACCTGCAGCTAGTGCTGCAACTACTACCCTGTATAAATGTGTTTATTGAGAGGAAACTGACAATCAAGAGATGCTGTCCATAGGATTTGTGTATTGTCATATCATGTATGTGCAACAGAAGGACATGTCTTTCCCATGTGTTTTGGATGACAGT
The DNA here is from genome assembly GCF_019279795.1 of Protopterus annectens. Classification (NCBI taxonomy): domain Eukaryota; kingdom Metazoa; phylum Chordata; order Ceratodontiformes; family Protopteridae; genus Protopterus; species Protopterus annectens. Next base: position 589,890,987 of record NC_056730.1, on the reverse strand, counting down.
TGTCATGCTGTCCCACTGGCATGATGTGCTGTTGTGTGTCATGTTAGCAATGTTGATGCTATGTGGGTCATATATACAAGTATGTCATACCTATGGGCAGTCCTCCTTTTCTGACTCCATTGAATGCCAATTTAACATTAATGTATACACCATGGTAAGGATAATATATTCAGTAACATTTCATCATGCTTGCTCTATGTTACATTTACACATACATTCCTTATTAATATAAGTTCACACTTCCTGGCAATATTTGTACACATTAACTGATGATTGTATATGTCTCTGGACATTGTCTGAGCCATATTAAAACACCATTGTACCTTTGACATGTGAGCATTCACTGACTTATCATTGATGTGCTGTAATAATGCTCACAAGAGTGTCCTCTGGTCAGTAATAAGCATGGTGCATGACATACACCTGTGGTTGTTTAGTCAACATTGTCATGACAGGATATGTATATGTGATTGAACTTCTTAGCTTGCTTACCTATGCCTGTTGATGTTACATGATTGCACATTATTATGCATGTGTGATTTATACATGCCCATTTTTGTAGGCATCAGCAATACAGTGTGCCCATGTGACATAAATTTGCCATTTGCTTAAATGTATTTTGGGTTAGCTTTGACAGCAACCTGTGTGCTGTGAACATGCATTTGCAATGTGTAACCTTACCTTGTTGTCCTGCTTTATCATTGTCTTCCTTGATGTGTGTCCAGGTTGCTCATCTCACCTCCACCTTCATATTTATGTATTGTATTTTGCAGATATGTTTGCCTTTGTTGCATTTATTGACCATTGTCATGTATTACGTTGTTGATATGATGAACATGTAACAAATGTATGGCCATATTACAGATGCAGAACATCTGCACACAAGCTGCTGGCTACTGTTTGCAATGCATCCTTGTTCTCATTGTACTTGGGTGTTAACTAGTGTACATTGTTGAAATTCATGATCACAACCCAATATTCTTTTAAGCTATAATGTCAGATTTTTGCAAATATTCTTACATGTCATTGGTGTGTGTGCATGAGTATTGACATTGCTTTCATGTACATTCCATTTAGGCAACTGACAGGCATACATACACATCTATACCTGTGTGTTGCCTTTGACATGGCATATGTGTATAACACATACACATTCCATTACACACTTGTTTGGGTTGTGTGCACCTAATTGTGTATGTAGCAGCCTTTGTTGCTCTTCTGCAGCACTTCTGTTTGGCACTGTGCTTGGTTGTTTGGTTTTCACATGTATGGTTGCAGGTTTGGTTCAGTCCCCTACTGGAGTTATCTAGCATTGTTAGACCTGCACTTGCTCATCTGTAATGTTGCTTGGCTTACACGTGCACTGCTGATGGATTAACTGTATATGTGTTTATTTATCCAATGTGTACTGTGTTCCTAATGTATTACCCTAGAACACACATCTATCATTGGTCATACACATCCAGGTATGATTGCCACACAGTTTGCAACATGTCATAATATGATAATGCATAGGTAGATATGTTTTTTCTGCATTTCACCATGGCTGGTATGCATACCCATCCTGTTTGTCAACCTTCCATTGCCCATGTTGTGCAGTGTGCCATTTGTGTAACTTACCTATCCTTTTGGTTTATTCCAAACCTTTGATGTGATATTTGTTCTATGGGTGAACCCTGCTGTCATTTTTCTTCTCCACTTCTTTCCCTATGTTTATCTTTCCTTCTACTCTTAAAAACAATTGGACCTATTCCCACCAAAATAAAAATTTGCCCAAGCCCCTCTGACTCTCTCTCAGATTTTTCTATTCCAACATCCTTCTTGTGTGTCCTACTTCTTCACAGTACCCCACATCTTCTTTTCTATCCCCCACTTTCATTGGGCGTGTACATTACTTGTGTTCCCCAAGCAAGTTCCCAACCCATTGTTAGCACATGTTAGCTGTGGTATTGTGACCATGATTGGCCTTCGCATTTCATTTTTTATTTGACAATTTATGGATTCCATCAAAATCCATGCTGCCATTCTGCATTAGTACATGTGTTACAGAGATATCCATACATGTGTCTTAGCTTACTGGAAAGAGTGCTGTCAATATATGTATTTTACAAACAGTATTGCAGCTTTGAAGGATGTATTCCATGTTAGTGGATGACTTACAAAAATATCCATAGTTGCCTGAAATGTTTCTGTGTATATTTCACAATATATGTTATGAATGACATGTGGATTACATTGGGATACTTGACATATATAGTTTTTTTTTATATAATTATGGAGTCAGTTATATTCCATAGTTGTCCTTAACCTTAATAACCTTAATGGACAGATTCTGTATATGTTTGTATAACTATCATAATGCTTGAACTGTGATCATCTTTCCGTAAATTTGATACTGTACAACATGATTGGGCAACCATTTCTTGGTACTTATGAATTATTTGCGGAATGTTTGGTGGGGCATTGCTTTTGAGATACTCCATTGTACACTGACCTATTCTGAATATTTTGTGTTACATTTACAAATTAGAACTTTATCCGCAATTTTAGTGGTGATATTGGTAAAATGCGCTGAAATCCTCAAAATCCAGATAAAATTATTGTTTTATAGAAGAACACCACTAAGTGCACCTATTGTGGCAGCAGCAGGGATATTCTGCAAAATGCAGACAGTTACGAAGGATGGCCTAGCATTTGCCATTATTGTTACATGGTATATACATCCTTATTGGGGTGGGGTACAGGCAAGCACTGACTGAAAGTTGGCAGTGGAATGCTTTTAATATGCTTGTAGTGTCAGTGTCTAAAAAAGTAGCACACTTGCTTTTGGTGCAGAAAGCTGTGTGTTCTATTCTCATGCTGCATAGATTGACTGCTGACCCTGCTGTGCAACATAAGGGGGAAGGGGTGCTGCACTCCTGAATGTGCTGTCCTTTGGATGCCATGTTAAAATTGAGGCCCATCTGAGGTGGTAGCAGCACAGATGGATATAAAATATCCCACAGCACCTATTGAAAAGACTAAGGGAAGTTCCTAATGCCCAGGCCAAATTACCCCTAGCAGTAGAAATACCCTCTTGGGTCTCACCTCAAAAGAGGCTACTAGCCTAGTGGGACTAACCTGGTCAATAAAAAAAAATATGTTTCTGGATGGCAGTTTTATTAGCAGGTTGCCATAACAATTTATGTATGCTTGTTTTTGTGCTGCAGATATTCTAGATAAACAAATGCTTACATACACGCGTGCGCGCGCATGTGCACACACACACACACACACACACACACACACACACACACACACACACACACACACACACACACACACACACACACACGGTATGCTGACAAATTCAAGTGTGCTTGGCTAACTTATACTTTCACTGAGAACGAGACCAGTATAACAAGCCTGTGCCTTAGACTTGATTGTAGAAGTATTATTTTTATTTATTTATTTTTATTTTACATTTGATTACCAGGTAAGTGTCTGACTGGGCTGGAAGCCCATTTTCAGCAGAGACCCGGGGAGAAAAGCTCCATACAACAGTAACAGTTTTACATTTCTAACGAATAATGCAAAAGACAATAGCTTAAAAACAAATAGCAAAAATAGGACAGTGGTAACACAAACAACCAGCTGGAAATTGGAAGTACAATAAGTAGTATATATACAGATATTGAATACAGTAAGGCACGAGCTACTTATCAGCAGTATTAGGTGAGATTATTTTGTAAGAGGGATGTTATAATACACAGAGTCTGATAGACTGTACTAGTAGGCACATCATAATGGTAGACCCATAAACCAAGCAGGCAAAGTAATATAGAAAACCTAGACAAGGCTGGAGAAAGGATGGTGCCAGTGATTGGAAAGATGTTCCCTGAGGCTGTGCTTGAATTTGGAGATGTTGTTTAGAATGAGGATGTGCTGAGGTAATAAGTTCCAAGACTTAGATATTTTGTCAGAGTACAGTGAGTCTCCAAAACTGTTCAGGGATTTGGTTACTTTTAGCAGAAGTTTGTCAGAAGATCGTAGGTCTCTGATGTTGGTGTTAGCTTGAACCAAGTCTTTTAGATCAGGACAGTTAATTGGCTTGGTTATAACTGTGTGGGCAATCGTGAACTGGTTGAGTTGAAGTAGATTGGGTAGCTCCATCCAGCTGAGCTTTTTCAGAGCTAGGCAGTGGTGAACCCTGTAAGGAATGTTGGCAGCAAATTTGGCTATTTTATTATAGGATGACTCTAGCAGATTTAGATCTGTTTTATGTAAGATGGTGAAGATTTGTGAGGAGTAGAGAAGGGTGGAGAGAAGGAATGTCGTGGAGGTGGATAGTCTGGAGATGCTGGTAAGATAGGGTTTAGCGCTATAGAGTGGACCTAATTTTGTACTGACTTTTTTATAGTCATTGCTATGTGTTTGTCAAGTTTTAGTTGATTGTTGATTATGACGGCAAGACGTTTGGTCTGTTCTATGGGTTTGATTGCAGTTTGACTGGAGGAATAGATGGTGAGTGGAGGGTTATTGTTGCTAGTCTTATTCTGGTGAAGACCATGAGCTTTGTTTTTTTACAGTTAAGGAGAAGTTCGTTTTCAGCTAGATAGGTTTCTATGTCTAGTAGGGATTTTTGTGTTTCATCCTGAAGTGCAAGCATGGTGGGAGCAGAGCAGATGAGGGTGGCATCATCAGCATACTGGACTAAGGTGGCATGTTTGATGGCAGTGAGGAGATTTCTAGTGAAGATGGTAAAAATAAGGGGTCCTAAAATGGAACCTTGTGGAACTCCTACAGAGATGGGATGAAGGGGAGAGAGGTTGTTGTTCCATTTGGTGGGTTGTTGTTTATTAGAGAGGTAACTGTGAAACTAGCAAAGGGGAAAGGAACTTAAGTTGCATGAGGCAAGTCTGTGTAGGGGTTTTTGATGGCAGACAGTGTCAAAAGCTTCTGACGTGTATAAAGACTGAGGAGACTAGAAGGCCTTTGTTTTTAAGGAGGTTTACTGTGTTGGTGAAACTGGTCAGTGCAGTAGTGGTGCTGTGTTTGGGTCTGAATCCATGCTGAGAGTTGGATAGCATGTTGTTAGTAAGTAGGTAATCAAGTAACTGGTGGTGGATGCATTTTTCCAGAATTTTTTTTCTAGGGGAGATAGGAGAGCAAAGGGGCAGTAGTTAGAGAACTCGGTGGATGGGCCACCTTTGTGGAGTGGTATGATGTGTGAGATTTTCCAGATGGTAGGGACATAAATTTCTGAGATGGAATGATTAATGAGAATGGAGATAAGATAGCAGATAGAAGGAGAAGATAGCTTTAAAAATTCATTTGGCAGAAGGTCTATAGCAGGGGAGGAGGGTTTAGGCTTTGTAAGAAGTGTTTTAATGTAACTAGCCTGGATTGGTGATAAGGAGAAAGAGTTGGGGGAGTTAGTGGGATTTGGGATGATTAGTGGTGCATTGGGGTTATTTTGTAAGAGGAATGTTATAGAGTTGATGAAATGTGAGTTGAATTGAGAGGCTAGACTATCTGCAGTGTTTGAGGAGGTTGTGGGTGGGGTGGCAGATTAGCTGGGCTTTAGGAGGTGGCTAATGCTTTGCCAGAATTTTGCAAGGTTGTGTGCATGTTTCTACTGAGAGTTAAGGAAAAAAAGATTTTTTGTCGAGTAAAATTTGTTTTTTTGGATTGATTCCATAGTTGTTTAAATTCTTGGAGGTCTGTTGAGTTTTTAATTCGGTTGTAGGTTGACTAGGCTTTATCTCACTGATTTAGTAAGGTTTTGGAGTTACCCGATAGCCATGGCAGATGTTTGGATTTGGTATGGATTTTCCTGATGGGAGCTAAGTTGTTGAGAATATTCAGGAAAGCATCATTGAAATATTGGACTGCAAGATCAAGATGGAGGGTTTTAGAGGGGTCCAGTCATAAAGCTGGAGAAGGGAGCTAAATAGCTGGGCAGAGAAATTCTTTTTGCTGCAAATGAGTTTAAAGTTGGTGTTCTTGGGGGAGTGGAATTTCTTTCTGAGGATGAAGGTTGGTGCATGGTTGCTAATGGTGTCAGGAAGGCAGCCTGCAGAGAAGTCCGAAGAACAGTTATTTATAAGAATCCATTCTAGGAGTGATTGTTTGTTCGAATGTTTGTCAGTGGGGTAGGAGACTGTATGGTTTAGGTGAAGTTATAGAGTTTATAAAATTAGAGGGGTTTTCAGATGAGTATGTGAGCCAGTCTAGGTTGAAGTCACCAAGGACAATCAATGGTTTCCTGGGTGAAGTTAGTGGATATCCAGTTAGATATTAGTACATCTTGAAAGCTTGCGTGTTTCCCTATTTGCATAAATCACATACAAGCTTTTGCTTAACATTACCTATATCCTTCGACCTCTTGAACTCTCAGGGCAATGACTTGCCCTCATGCATGAATTGGTTTGGAGTGTGGTCCAGGGTATGAAGATGACCAAAGATGTTATTTCTATTTTTATTCCTTTTACTAAATCTTCAGGAAAAAAATATTTTTTTTTGTTGAGAACTGAGATCGAATTTCCTCTCTACTTATCCCACATTTTGTCCCTTGCACAATATCACTATCTTTGTATCAAACATGCTTGATGCATCTTCTGCAGATGTCAGTGTTTTATTCCAATGAGTAAGAAGTGGATGTGTCAGCGGCAAATCTTTGGATTGGCTGGAAAGGGATCTGTCAGCATGTCAGTAAGAAGATAAAGTGCATTCAGGGTGGGTCAGAAGTATAGTTTAGGATGTTTTGCAAAGGACAAACTACAAGGCATGTATGAAGTTGCACACATTGACTATGGAGACTAGGATTATGACTGTTACTTGAGGAAAAGAATGCTAGAGGCACTGAGGAAACTGAATTCAGGGGATCTACAGCTGCAACAGGTAATTCTGAAGGCATAATGATGCAGATACTAAATGTTACAGGAAGGAAAACTAGGAAGGAGTACATGAAATTAGGAAGTACCAAAGCAGGGCAAAAGAATGCGGTGGATGGTTCAGGCTCAGTAGGAATACATGGAAGTCGAAGAAAAAAAGGAGCAGTTACATTAAAGAGTATTGGGTTGATGGAGGCTTGCAGTGCTAAGGAAAACAGTCAATGGTAAACTGGTTTTGTCTGCAAGTGTGAAGAAGTTTGTATGGAATATGAGGTGGGGAAAATAAAATGAAGAAATAAATAGAAAAGGTAAAGAAAAGCACTGGGAACATGACATGTCGTTATAGTTTTAACTCTGTAAAGGCACAGAACATTCAGGAAAATCTACCATTAATTCATCCTAAAATGACAAACTATTTCTCACTTTTTTGTGCAGACCTTTAAATACTAACTCTATGATGTAATTTTCTCACTTCCTCTTTTGTGCTTTTGATGAGGACTTTTCCATCTGTACTTCAGGAACAGACTCCATGGTCTCTTTCATATGAATTTTGGCTTGTGAGCTCTCTCCAGAATTTTCTCCTTGCTTGGAAAAGGAAAAGACACCATTTAAAGGTGGAACAGAAAACTATGTTAGTTTGCAGGATAGACTAAAGCTGGTAATGCCCATAGCAAAGGAGCATGTGCAAGGAGCTCAGGAAATGCAATAGTGCCCAACTTAAAGAACTTAACCCAGGAAATCGGGTACTAATGCAAGGGCCCTCCATGAAAAATGACTTTCTGGGCAATTGGCAGCAGCCATTTGAGGTGATGGAAAGAATGCAATTTACTACAAGACTGGACAAACAGGAAAGAGAAATACAGAGCAAATTTATCACATTAATTTGTTGAAGCCATGATGGAACCAAGTGAAAATTCAACAGAGAGCTCACAAGCTGAAGTTTATATGAGAGATAATGGAGTCTTTTCCTGAAGCACAGATGGAGAAGTCCTTGTCAAAAGCACAAAAGAGGGAGTGAGAGAATTTTTTGTTAGAAGTAAAGGAGAGCTTGCAGAAATTCCTGAGAGAACTAAGCTAACAGGACATAATATAGAGGCAACTACTGGAAGGAAGGTTATACTAATATTTTCTGGAGTGCCAGAATCACAAAACAGTAAACGAAGAGTTACTAGTGCTAGTTCATAAACCTGATTAAAATAAGAAACTCTGTAATGACTTTAGGAAATTGAATGCAATCTGAGGGTCATGCTGCTCAATGCTAGAAGTCTAAATCTCAAAATGCACTTATAGGTTCATAGGTTCATAGGTTGGTACTAGGCTATTGGCCCTAGGGCTTGTACAAGCCTAGCCATAACAATTCCCTGGATATTTCTTCCCACAGTATTTACTTCCCTGGACCCCTGTCTAGCAGGGCGACTGACGTGATCCCAGGGGTAAATTTCTTATCTCCCATCCAGTCATCAAGGATCCTTTTGAAGAGGGCCAAGGAGGCGCTCTGCTTGACATAACCCAAAAACCCAAGAAAATAAAATAAAAATAAAAAAAAATAAAAATAAAAAAAAATAAAAAACTTCCGGACCACGTAGTGAAGGCTGTAGAATACAAACTTTAATAAAGTTAAAACAAACAACTTAAAGTTTGTATTCTACAGCCTTCACTATGTGGTCCGGAAGTTTTTTGTTTTATTTTCTTGGGTTTTTGGTTTATTCATTTGTGTCTTTTGATAATTTTTGCTCTGCTTGACATGTTTGGGCAGTCTATTCCAGAGTATGGGGAGTCTCTGGATGAGGAACCTATCCCTCCAGCATGTTTTGTTCATTGTGATGACAAGGTTTAGATGCCTGGAGTGTGTGGCTCTGAGGTATTGGGATTTCTTTAAGTGGAGCATGTCCAGCAGCTCAGGGTTTGACATGGCCTTGTATGTTAAGCAGAGATCGCCTCTGAGTAGACGATATGCCACAGAGTATAGCTGGAGTTTTTTTAGACAGTCAGCATAGGACATCTGCTTTAGGCCTGTGATTCTTTTAGTGAGGTATTTCTGTGGCCTTTCCAGCTGTTGCAGATGTCTTGTGAGGTACATACCAAACAGGGTGTTGTACTCTATAATGGGTCTAATGAGAGATGATTACTGTGGGACAATGACCTCCTTTTTTCTGGATGAAAAGCCTTTAGTGATGAGGCGTGCCACATAGAAGGATTTCCTGACTGTTGTGGCGATGTGGTTATCGAAGGTGAGACCACTGTCCACCTGTGTCCATAAGTCTCTCATCACACTTTTGGTGTTTAGTGTACTGCCACCTATGTGGTAATTCATGGGTACATGTTTTTTCCCAAAGGGGATAACTATACATTTCTTGGCATTAAGCTTGAGCCCATGGCTCTGGCACCAATCATCTGTTTCTGTAAGGCCCTTTTGTAGAATATTCACATCATTTGCGGATTCAATAATGGCTCCCAGTTTGCAGTCATCTGTGAACTTTGTTAGCCAGAGTCCCTTAGTGTTGGCCAGTACTTCAGAGAAGTAGATGCCAAACAAGAGCAGTCTCAGGACTGAACCCTGAGGTACTCCACTTGTCACTTGTCAATAACCATCCCCCCCCTCCCCTCCCCCTCCCTCCCTTTACACACATTCACACGCTGGTTCACACATAGCGTTTTACTTATTACCTTTTGGATGTACAACAATTCATACATTAGTTCACATACCTACACTACCCACTGTTTTTAAATGTCGATGTTATATATTTTTTAGGATGCCATGCATTAATGTTTATTTGTTTCTTGACAAATCATCTTAGGGCTATTGTGCAACTATTTTAAGATTTACTATGCATATATTTTCTATTTAAATGATGCATGTTATTTTAACTTATTGTAAACTGCAGTCAGCACATGCATACAATCCATAATAGAAGCAATGAATTTTTAACAATGTTTACTTGTTTTGTAATGCATTTATCATGGTTAAAAGTTGGTTAAAACAATTAATTAAGTTAATTACATCATGTGACCAGCTACTAATTGTATATAAGTATTTTTTTGCAAACAGTATGGTTGTTTGACTTGATAAAGCCTGGAATGAACCAGGCGAAAGCGCTTGTCATCCTTTACTTCAATTTTTGTACACCTGGTATCGTGTGGAATAAAGAACTTTTTACATATCGCTACTGGAATCATTGTCTCTGCAGGAGAAAGTGGTTTTTCTTGTTCTGAGTCGGCTACTTTTACAGTCTGGGTTCTGTCAGTAAGCCAGTTGGCAACCCATCGAGTGATGTAGGGATTTATGCCCAGCTTAATAAGTTTATCTATGATTCCAGAGTGAGGGATGGTGTCAAAGGCCTTGGCGAGGTCCAGATAGGCTGCGTAGACCGCCTTACCCTTGTCCACAGCTCTGGAGACTAATCTGAAGAAGTCAATCAGGTTCAGGAGACAAGATCGGCCCTTCACGAACCCAAACTGGATGGGGTCCAGTGTTTGAAGGTTGACAATGTCTTTGTTTATAAGTTCCATGATAATGCATTCCATGCCCTTACAGATCATGCTCAACAGACTGATGAGATGGTAGTTCCCGGGATCCAAGGTGGATTCCCCCTTGTGGAGTGGGATAACTATAGCTGTGCATCACTCAGTGGGCACAAAGCCTGAGGTGAGGCTATGATTAAACATGACACTTAGGTGAGGTGCCAGTTCATTTTGTAGTTCATGTAGTACACAGCCCGGGATGTCATCTGGTCCCATGGATGCTGTATTCTTAGCTTTGGAGAGTGCAGTTTCTAGCTGTGTGGCCATGATTACCAGAATATGGCAATCATTTGGTATTGAGATGGGCCCTTTAGGGGGTAAGAGGGGAGGTGAAGTTGGCACTAAATCGATCTGCCAGGATATTGGCAATATCCTTGGGATCAGTATATTTAATGCCATTCTGTTATAGCTCAGAGCAGATCTGAGCATTGCCATTTAGATTCTTGACATAGCTATAGAATGCCTTGTGGTTGTCTTTGAAATCTTTCACAATTTTACTTTTGTAACTATTTTTGGAGGATTTTATGAGGGATCTCAGCTTCTTACGGAGGCTGGTAAGGGAGTTGTTTGCATCCCGGGATTTTCCTCTTTTCTGCAACAGTTTCTTCTTTCTGTTGTATAGTTTGTTTATGGCAGGGGACCACCAGATTGGCTTCCTTTTTTTGGAGGGGAGCATCTTGGTTCTATTTGGGATGGCAAGATTCATGCATGAGTGGATGTGCTTGTACAGTGCCTTAGTGTAGGATTGAGCAGTTGAACTTTCGGCTCCTGTCTGCGTGGGTGTCATGAAGTTTGTCACTTCTGACTTGAGTAGCATGAAGTTAGCTTTGGAGAAGTTTTTTATGGAGGTTTCCTTACTGGAGGGTGGGGGTGGGATGTGGATGTCAAGGGTGATTAGCTTATGGTCAGACCTGACCAATGAGGGGGGTGACCACTGGTGTGGAGCATCTATCTCCCATGTTGGTAATGACCAGGTCTAGGATATTGGAGCCCCTGGTGGGACAATGGATTAGTTGATCCAGGGCATTGGAATTTATGAATTCCAAGAACTGGGAAAAGGTGTTGGTACCCGAGTAGTTTTCCCAGTTAATAGCAGGGTAGTTGAAATCACCCAGTATTAGGGTGTTTTGTTGTATCTTAATATTTTCCAGTATGTTTAGAAAGGTGTAGTGAGAATCTTAGGGCATGGTGGTGGATCTGTAGCAAGCTACAATTTGGATTGCAGTCTTACCTAGTGTTGGTTACACCTGGAGAATTTGAGATGCATTGTGTTGGGCAGCTAGCCTGGAGGTGTGAATATCTTTGGTGAATATGGACACTCCTCCACCTTTAGTGTTTTGGTCTTGGTTTGGTGACCAAAAAGTGTGGAGGAAGCACTCCTTAAAATAGAGAACTTCGACATTTGTGCTGTAACAGAGATCTGGTTCAAGGCAGCAGAAAGCACCCCTGCACTTCCAGGCTATAACTCATTCCGCACCTTTTGGCCCCAGAACTTGGACCAAAGCTCCAAAGGTAGTGGTGTTTCCATATTCATAAAGGATGCGCGCACCTCCACACTGGTAACCCAACATAACGCATCAGAGATACTTCAGGTGCAGCTAACATTGGATAAGACAGCGATTCAGGTTGTAGCCTACTATAGGTCCTTAACCATGTCCCAAGACTCACACTCCACATTCCTAAGCACCCTGGAGAATATCAGGGTCCAGTCTAACCCTCTTATACTGGGCAACTTCAACTACCCCTCCATTAACTGGGAAAACTACTCCTGTACCAATTCACTTGCCCAGTGTTTCCTGGAATTCATTAATTCCTATGCCCTGGACCAGCTCGTTCTTACCCCCACTAGAGGTAGCAACATCCTTGACCTGGTCATTACTAACATGGGTGACCATTGCTCTATACCAATAGTCAACTCCTCCCTGGTTAGATCTGATCACAAACTAATTACCTTGGATATCCACGTTCCTCCTACCTGCCCTGCAAAGGAAACCGCCATGAAAAACTTCTCCAAAGCTAACTTTGGGCTCCTAAAAACAGAGGTGGCTAACTTCACAGCACCCATGCAAATGGAGAATAGTTGCATGACCGCCGAATCATACACCAATGCACTGTTCAAGCACATACACAAATGCATGGATCTCGCCATACCCAATAGAACCAAGACAGTCTCCTCCAAAAAAGGAAGTCAGTATGGTGGTCACCTGCCATAAACAAACTCTGCAACAGAAGGAGGAAACTGATGCAGAATAAAGTGAAGTCCCAAGACTGAAAAACCTCCCTTATCAGCTTCAACAAAAAGTTGAGATACCTCATCAAATCCTCCAAAGCTAGCTATGAAAACAGAATTGTAGCAGATAGTAAAGACAACCACAAGGTCTTCTATAGTTATGTAAAGAATCTCCACGGCAATACCCAGATTTTCTCTGAGCTACTGCACAATGCTACCTCCTATACCGAGCCAACAGATATTGCCAATATACTGGCCAACAGATTCAGTGCTAACTTTACCCCTCCCCCCAGACGACCAATCACAATACCAGTAGATTGCCAGGCACCCAGTATTACTGCTGCACAGGTTCAAACAGCACTGCCAAGGCCAAGAATACAGCTTCTATGGGACCTGACACTATCCCTGGCTGAACTCTACATGAACTACAGAGTGAACTGGCACCTCACCTGTGTGCCCTGTTCAATCACAGCCTCACCTCAGGCTTTGTCCCTACTGAATGGTGCACTGCTACAGTTATCCCTCTCCACAAAGGAGGAGCGATTACAGACTCTGGTAACTATCGCCCCATTGGCCTGATTAGTCTGATATGCATAGCTATGGAATGCATCATCATGGACCTAATAAACAAGGATATAGGGAATCTCCAAACTCTGGATCCCACACACTTTGGTTTTGTGAAGGGTAGATCATGCCTGCTCAACTTGGTCGACTTCTTTGAGTCGGTAACCAGAGCTGTGGATGAAGACAAGGTGGTTCATACAGCATACCTTGATATGGCCAAGTCCTTTGATACCATTCCCCACTCAGGAATCATAGAAAAACTCACTAAGCTAGGCATCAACCCCTATATCACTAGGTGGGTTGCAAACTGGCTCATAGATAGAACTCACAGTGCGAAAGTAGCTGACTCCAATTCAGACTGCCGACCAGACACGAGTTGAGTCCCACAGGGTTCGGTCCTGGGACCTCTCCTGTTTGGTATCTACTTCTCTGAAGTCCAGGCCAACACGAAGTGTCTCTGGCTGACAAAGTTCACAGATGATTGCAAGTTGAGAGCTATTATTAACTCTCCAAGCGATGTTGATATCCTACAGAAAGGCCTCACTGAGACCAGCAAATGGTGTCAGAACCATGGCCCTAAGCTCAATGCCAAAAAATGTGTTGTCATTCCCTTTGGGAAAAACCCTGTTCCCATGAAATACCACATCAATGGTAGTTCACTGAACACAGAATGAGTTATAAGAGATCTGGGAACACAGCAACCACTCTTTTGACCACCACATTGCCACTGTGGTCAGAAAGTCTTTCGGTGTGACACATCTCATTACTAAGGGTTTTGCATCCAGGAAGAAAGAGGTTATTGTCTCCCTCTACTCTTCCCTCATTAGGCCAGTCATTGAGTACAATGTCCCATTTGGCATGCATGCACCTCACTAGACACCTGCAACAACTGGAGAAGCTGCAAAAGTACCTCACAAAGAGGATTCTAGGCCTTAAACACTTGTCCTATATGGACAGACTCAAAAAACTCCAACTATTCTCTGTCTCATATCGCCTACTTAGAGGTGATCTCTGTTTGACTTACAAAACCATGTCTGACCCAGCTCTGTTAGAAATGCTACATCTAAAGAAATCCCAATCCGTCTGCACCACATGCTCCAGAGACCTCAACCTCATTACCACAATCAACAGAACATGCTGGAGGGACAAGTTCATAGCACAGGGACTGCCCATGCTATGGAATAGATTTCCCATACATGTCAAGCAGAGCACCTCACTGGCCCTCTTCAAGAGAAATCTTGATGAGTGGATGGGAAATAGAAAATTCACCCCAGGGATCACTCCAGTGACTCTATTCGATAGAAACACTGGGAACTAAAGTCAGGTGGCATGATGCCACGGTAATCCTATGGGCTAGGCTTGCAAAGGCTCCAGGGCCATTAGCCTAGTACACACCTCTGAACCTATGAACCTATTTTATAGTTACCTCATGCCCAGAACTGTTGAATTGGTAGAGAACTTAGAGGTCAGATGCTTGACAACACCAAACTTGACAAAGGTATAATGGCAGATACCACTTAACCCCTCTGCCACAGGAAAACAGCTTTTACAACTCCTGATGGTCTATTTCAGTACACAGTGCTACCATCTGATCTATATGGAGCCCCAGCCACTGTTGAGAGGATGCTAAATAAAGTACCGAAAGTCCACTTCTGATATGATGAGGCATACCTGGGTGATGTGGTCATTCATTTAGAGGACTGAGAATGACACTTACCTAAAGTGCAGGCTATTTTAGAATCCATCAGACAGGCAGACTGAATTGTAAATGTTAAAAAAGTAAACTGTACATGGCGGAAGTCAAATGCTTATTGTACTTTATATGAAAGAGGAGTGGAAAGACCACATCTAGGAAAATAGAGAACATAATTAATTAGCTTGTGCCCACTCCTAAGAGACAGGTGAAGGATTTCATTGTATTAGCTGGGTACTGTGGAATGCCGGAGGACTGAACATTTACTCTTAGAAAGTATGTACAATAGATACACGTAGAGAGATAAGCTGAAATGTGCTCATTGAAAAAAAATGTAACCTGAAGATCCAAGTCCTTGTGTATAACTTGCTTGTTGATATTTAGAACTGTACTGTATGGAAGGAAGTAAAATATTCTACACAGTGCTTACAAGCTGAAGAAAGTCTAGTGAACAGTATATTCAATGTTTGGCAAGTTAGGTTACATCAAATAGTTAGGGTACAGGATTAAGGCTACAAATTCCTTTCTACAGCTCACAGTTTAATTCCCTCATTTTCTGTTTACCAAGTTTATGACTCTGTGCAGGAAACTTACCACACAGTGCTATGGGGAAAATGGGCTAGGCTGCTCCATGGTTTCCTAGAATACATGTGAAGTACACATGTTCACCACTCATAAGACCATTGAAATGAGTTTCTTTTCTATTCAAACAGCCAATGTAAAGCTACTAAGTCTAAAGTTAGAAATACTAACAAAATAAAGTAACTTCCCCTTTACTTCCTTGAAATATCAGTCCTCTATCTAATGTGCAGGACACAGGGGTCATTTACTGGACACGAACTTACTGTCACCTGTTAGCATCAGTCTACTCTTAGACTCAGAAATGAAAGAATAATGTGCAAACACTTACTAAAATGCTTATCTCTCAGGCAGAGTAAACTTGTGTCCCAAGCTCTGTTGAAAAGATACAAGCTTTTGTAAAGCATATATGCAGACACACTATTTGACCCGCTTATTTATGTCTTTAGACATGGTATCTCTTAATTTTTTCATCTATTAATGTATTATTCTCATTCTTGTTTTTGACTTTGCATATATGCTTATTGCTCTATGCTTTAAATGTAATTGCGTCCACTTCTCTACATTATATGTGGTGCCTGTATATGTAAATGTGTACATTTTCTCTGTGTTAATTGTGGAGCTTTTCTCCCCGGGCCTACACTGAAAAAAAGATTTTTGTGCAGTCAGACTTTCTTGGTAAACAAATATAAAAATGAATAAATAAATAAATAAAAATAATAAATAATTAAATAGTATATACGGAATTTACAATCAGGAGGAAAAAAAGGAGGGGGAGAGTGATGTCCCCAAAAATTATCAGATTAATAACAAAGTCCTAAGCACACAATCAGTCATGAGGGATTTGGGCACCCAGGTTGATAGCAACCTGACTTGTGACCACCATGTTGCTTCCATTGTATGGAAAGTTTTCTATATGGCCCACCTCATATGTAAGGGTATCTCATCCAGGGGCAAGGAGGTCATAACATCCCTGTATTCTTCACTTATAAGGTCCATTACTGTGTACAATGCCCCATTCGGCATGTACCTCGCAAAGCACATGCAGCAGCTGGAGAGACCACAGAGGTTCCTCACCAGGAGAATCCAGGGCCTCCAAAATCTACCATACACAGATAGGTTAAAAACCCTGCCCCTCTACTCAGTTTTATACAGATTTCTCAGAGCTGACCACTGTCTGGCATACAAGGCAATCTTGGACCCTGCCTTGATGGGACTGCTGCATATACGCAAGTCAACCTCCATGTGATTAACCCACACACCCAGCCTCAACCTGGTCTGTGACATCAATAGGACTTGTTGGCAGGACAGATGTGTGTCCCAGAGACTCCCCCATCTGTAGAATAGACTCCCTCTCCACATCAAGAACAGTACCTCTTTACCCCTTTTTAAGTGCAACCTGGATAACTGGATGGGAAACAGAAAATACATTCCTGGGATTCCACTCATGTCCCTGCTGGACAGGGCATCGGGTGCTGACTTGGCTAAACATGGGCTAAACTCTTGGCTAGACATATAAGGGCCTCATGGCCAATAGCCTAGTAACTTCCTATGATCCTATGATTAATAAAAAGTAACATATTTTGATGAATTGATTAAATGTGAATACAACTTTATAGATGGCTGATAGGACCTTAATGCTTTAAATTTATGTTGTATATTGCAATGGTCTTTTGGGGGCTCTATTTATTTATTTATTTGCAGTTTGTTTGCCAGTATAGTCCAATTGGGCCACAATGAGCCAATTTTCAAAGGAGTCCTGGGGAGAAACTCTCCAGAAAAATACAAATACATAGTACACATTGCACATTTACATTACAGATTATCTCATAGGAATACAAAGTAAATATAATAAGAAAAGATTAACAACGATAGAATGCATCAGTATAGTTTGTAAAACAGCAATAAAAAACACTTTTTTTACACAAAAATAGCAGCATAGGGTAACTGTTAAGTAGTTGGTCAAATAGTTCAATAGAGCTGTGGAATTATAGGAGGCAGTGATGGCATATTTAGTTCTAGGTGAGTAGGAAGTGGTATTAGAAGGATTAGGTAGGATGGGAACAGGAGCACTTCCACTGTGAAGTTAGGTGTGAGTGCAGCAAGGTTTTAAGTGAGGAGAGACTGCTGGTGATGTGGATGGGAGATGATAGAGAATTCCAGAGGCATGCAAGAGAGAAGGACATTAGGTGATTCCCAGCTGGACATCTGTTTTTTTTGGGAATTAGATCTTAGAAGTCATTCTGGTTCATACATTTCAAAGGTAGTGGCTAGGGAGGGACAAAGAGAGAGGTTGTAAATGAGTTTGTGTGGTTGGATAGGTTGGGTATAAGTGAGGAGGTTAGGTAGCTCAAGCCAGTTTAGTTGGTGAAGAGAATTGCAATGGTGAGAAATGGCTACGTGACCTACTGCAAATTTTGATATCTTGTTATACCAAGAGGAGAGTTTTGTTTTGAGGGAGGATTGCAAGTTGGTGAGGATAGATGCACCATTTAGGAGAGATGGGATGAGATAAGTATTGGCTAGTATAAGCCTAGTGGAAGGAGAGATGTAACTATTATGGTGGTATAGCATACCAAGTTTTTGTGGGTTTTTTGATATTTACTTGTAAATGTTTGTCAAAGTTTAGTTGATCATCTATGATTACTCCTAGTAGTTTAGTGTCAGAGACTATTTCTAAGGGAGTATTATTTTTGCTGGTGATTATAAATGATTGTTTATCTAGAGAGGAGGTTTTGGAGGCGGTGAATAGCATAAGTTTAAATTTGGTTGCATTAAGAGCCAGATGGTTGTCTAGCATCCACTTCTCAGTAGAGGAGAAGGCAGTTTGGGTAAGCTTATTTAGAGTGGGGATAGAAGGGGAGGAGCAGATAATGGTAGAATCGGCGGCATATTGGATGAGGCTAGAGTTTGGAATGGCTTGGTAGAAGTTGTTAATGAATATGTTGAATAGTAGGGGGCCTAAAATGGAACCTTGGGGGGACACCTGTGGGAGTATTTAGGAAGGGTGAAGTGGCTTTATTCCATTTGACTGCTTGTTGTCTGGTTCTGAGGTAGCTGGAAAGCCACTTGGTACAGGAAGGGGATAGGTTTAGTTTGGAGAGTTTATTAAGAAGCAGGTTATGGGAAATAGTGTCAAATGCCTTGGAGAGGTGGAGGAGAAGGGGGGACATGAAATGGCTGGAATCACGGGCTTTGTTAATTGTTTGAAGAAAGGAGAGATGAGCAATGGAGGTGCTATGACCAGGTCTGAATCCATGCTGTGTGGGGGTAAGAAGCTTGTTGTTGATGAGATAGGGTAAGAGTTGTTGGTGGATACATTATTCAAGAAGCTTAGAAATAGGGGATAAGATAGCAATAGGGTGGCAGTTTGGAATGTTATTATTATTAGATATTATTTAGAGGAATAATAAAGGCTTTCTTCCAGAGCTGGGGGACCTGGGTTTCTGAGATAGACCGATTAATTAGTATGCTGATAGGGAGAGCAATGGCTTCTGCGGCTACATTTAGCAAGTAGGAGAGAATTTCATCAGGGGCATTGGAACCAGGTTTTAATTTTAGGAGAAGTTTTTTTCTGGTGGATATAGAGATGGGATTAATAGAGAAAGGTAGAGGTTGGGGGCAAGGGATGCAAGGGGAGGAAGGAATGAGTGCATGCTGAGGAGGGGTTGTAGATGTGTTGGTGAAGGATGATGTTAGCTTGCTTATGGACTCTGTGAAGAAAAAGTTAAATTGGGTGGCTAAGTCCATGTCAGAGGCATCTGGGTTGGGGCAAGGTTTTTCTTTTTTTCCTGGGTTGAGGAGAGATGAGATTCCTTTCCAAAACAGTTTGGGACTGGTGTTGTGGTTGCGTTGGAGAGTGGAGAAATAGGGTTTGTTGTCTGAGGTAATACATTTTTTGACTTTATTTTGTAGTTTTTTTATATTTGTTTAGGGTGATAGTGATTTTATTTTTATGGTAACGCTTCCAGGCTTTGTCACGGAGTCGCATGATAACTAAGATGGTTTTGGTTAACCAGGGTACAGGGTTACTTTTCATACATTTTGTTTTTAGAGCGGCAAAGGAGTTGAGCAGGTTTGTGAAAGTACAGTTAAAGTAGGAGAGAGTATTATCTAGGGGAAGAGTCTTTAATGGGTTCCAGTTTGTGCTTTTTAGTGCATTTGAGAAGGTTTCAGAATTGAAGTTCTTTAGGCAGCGAGTGGAAAAAAAGGTGTGAGTTAGTTGTATGGAAGAGGGGAGACGGTGGGCAAAAGTGGGGAGGTGGTCAGCTAGTGGGTCTGGGAGAATACCACTATCAGAGATATAGTGAGGATGGGATACTAGAATCCAGTCTATTGTACTTCCAGTAATGGAGGTCTTGGAAGACCTGGTAGTGGAATTGAATAGTTGTGTAAGTTAATATTGAGTGAGTTAGTGGGAGACTGGATTGTGGACCAGTTTATGTTCACATCTCCCAGGATTATGGTTTTGTGAGTAATGTAGGTAGAGACCCTGGAGAGAATATCTTCAAGGGATGAGATATTGTCTCCAGGGGGAATATAGAGGGAGAGAACAAAATGAGTTTATGCTTGTTTAGGTGGAGCAGGGCTGGTATTATTTCTGCCTTGTCAAATTTGGGAATGGGTTTGGTATAGGGTGACTAAGAGGGATGCTGAGTAAAGGAGTGCTACACCCTCCTTTTTTGTGTTCTGTCATTCCTTAACACGCAGTAGTTGGGAGGAGTTATTTCAGAATCTTGTATGTGGGTCTTAAGCCAGGTTTCTGAGATGGTGAGAATATTGGGCTGGTTATGTAGAAGCCAGGCATGAAGGTTTGAAATTTTGTTACATAGGCTCTGAGCATTTAGAGCTGAAAAGTGGGGTTTGCCTGTTGCTTGGGGGGGGGGTTGGGGGGTTGGATTCGGTGTGGTAGAGGGCCCTGGGTTTGGGTGGATGTCTCCGGAGAGAAGAATAGAGATAAGATGATGGATGAGGTATTTGGTTTGTTTGGGGCATAGTATACATTCTTTCAAGAGAGATTTCATCATTGTTTTTATTGCTCTTTGGAGTCTGCATGTCCTCCCTATGCTCACATGGGTTTCCTCCGGGTACCCTGGTTACTTCCCACATTGCAAAGACATGTATCTGGAGTGTTTCTCCCTGGGCCTCCACTGAAAACAGGCTCTGTCCTAATCAGACTTTCCCAGTCAACCAATATTAAATAAATAAATTACTACAGAGGTTAGGTTTACTTGATTGTAGTATCCCATCTCTCTCATTCCTACTTTTGTGAAGTAGAATGACATGTGTTGTCCAATTCAGATGTAATGTCACTTTTAAGCAGATTTGAAAATAGTTTAGTTTTGCTAGTTCTGTGAGAAGACTTGGATTAAAACTCCGCAGTCACCATTTAGGGCATGTCTGTTGTCTGGGTATCCCCTGGTTTTCCAAACCCTGAACAGAAGCATCCATTTCATAGTTTTCATTTCCATATAACCAGCTGCCCAATTTCCCTTTGATGAGTATTATTAACTTACTCACATATTCCTTCATTCCATAATATCCATATGAAATGTTTCAGCTCTTTGTTGGCAGTACTTACTAGTCTCCACTGCTTTGTATCTTTGCTATGCTAGTTATGTTTCCTACTTCCTTCTACATTCATTGATATAACTCTCCATCTTTCTTACTTAGAGATTCTTCATGTTTTCTAAATGTTAGATTCTACTCCCTAATCTCGTTAGGTACGTCAATTCAAAACATTGTACTTTTTATCTTTTTTTGTTGGGTTGTTTCATATAAACTATGTTCCTCTGTAATATCCTCCAGTTTTCCCATTGCTCCTTTGGTAACTTTTTTCATCTTATATGATAACTCATCATACTGGGAAATGTGACTTGTTAAAAGTTCAGTGCTTTTCTCTTAATACAAGTGTATATATAAGTTTGTGTGTGTGTGTTTGCACACGCGTGTGTGTGTGAGTGTGTGAGAAGAGTATGTCTGCATGTCTGTCCTGATTATTAAGCAGTGTTTCTTTTGAACCAAAGATTAGTAGGCAATTGCTTTACTCTTGAATATTATTAACCTAATTTTCTTTTCTTTCCCCTATTATCCATTCTTCCAAGATCATGCAAACTAAGCGCGCATGCGCGTGCACGCTCGCGTGTGTGTGTGTGTGTGTGTGTGTGTGTGTGTGTGTGTGTGTGTGTCTTTCTCTTTTTTATATGGCTTCTTGTGCAAACTGTAGTATATTTTTGCCCACATCTAAGATATCTGTAACATGCATATGTCCTTGCAGGTCTTTATAGCTCTCTAAAATTCCCTTTATCGGGCAAGTCTACTTTTTTGAGGGAGGAAAATCCATTAGAGATATTGGTCTGGGTCTCTGCATTTAGAGGAGGGTTGCAATATCTGAGAAGGCAGGTTGCTCATTCAGATAACAAACATAGAGCATCTATCTGTCTGCTTATCTATCTATCTAGAGGATACTTTTCAGCTATGACCCAGGTCCATGGACAGCACATTATATTGTATTTTGTATAATCTGTGAAATCTGACCAAATGCATCTGCAGAGTTATTTGGATCATTTAGTTTATTGGTCTAAACAGTCTAGGATGGGGTTTAATGTTAGGAAATGTTTAATGGCTCTGTTTTGTAAATCATACTATAGATATTTCTTTCAATTAGATGGTCATATTATGGCTGATGTGGATTCTGTGAAAGGTTTAGGCATTACTGTGGACACAAATCTAAAGTTTAATGATCATTTATCTAAAGTCCTGAGTGGGAGTTACTATACATTGACTAATGTTAGGAATTGCTATCTAGTAGGTCTCCCACAGTTCTACTGCCTTTATATTTGTATGCTATAAGACCTTTGTTGGACTACTGCAGATCTTTTCCACTTATAAGTCTCCTCAGAATAAAAAATTAGAACATATCCAAAGAACTTTCAGAATATTTGAAAGGATTTAACATGTTTTTTATGAAGATAGGCTTATAAATCTTAATATTTTTTCACTTGGATATAAGCTAATTGATGTGACTTAATCTTGTTATTTAAGTGTAAAAAATATGCATTTCTCTTAGCTGCACTAGTTGTAGATTTCATACAACATGGATCTTTTACTCAGAATAAGGGCCTTTTGATCACCGTTTTTTTCATTACAGGGCAAGGTGTCTGAGGAGTAAATTACCTATGCATATTAGACTTGTAAATAGCGTTTCTACTTTTAAAAAGTCTTTGGATATGTGGTATGGGAATAAAGTATTTATTCCTGAGATTACACATATCAAACTCTAGGGTTCCCCTACAGAAACAATGAGCTGTTTTACCATGTACATTGAAAACTGACCATTAGCTGCTTGAAAGTTTTTTTAATTTTATTTTTGTTTATTTATTTGACATTTGTTAACCAGGTTAGACCAGATGAGCCAGAAGTCCATTTTCAGTGAAGACCCGAGGAGCAAAGCTCCAATACATATATTTATAATGTATACAATAAAAAACATGATATTTAAAACAAATACATAGTAGTTGTAGTGAAAAAAAAAATAAAAAATACATATAGAAGTGATAATATGAAATAAACAAGCATAGATAGGTGTATATGACACGGAATTTGTGTATGCAGTCAACAGGTAGTAGGTTTCACTGAGTGAAATACAACATTGA
Organism: Protopterus annectens; assembly: GCF_019279795.1. Classification (NCBI taxonomy): domain Eukaryota; kingdom Metazoa; phylum Chordata; order Ceratodontiformes; family Protopteridae; genus Protopterus; species Protopterus annectens. The sequence goes on along the minus strand of NC_056730.1, from coordinate 589,867,869 downwards.
TTACCTCAGGGGAAAAATAGCTCAAGACTGTGTACATTGTAAAATTATAATTAAGTCTCAGTAATCAGAGAACAGTGTAGGAGGAAAAATAGCCTAAGTGAAAGTACAATTGGAGATTTAGTGCCAGTATAGTGCAGTAGTATGAACCTCAAATTACACAGTATAAAATACACTGTATATACAGGGAAGATAGGATACTTATATCATTAAGTAGGGGCAATATATCTGAGAAGAAACAGTAAAGGAAGAAATAGAAGAATTCTACAGGCAGGAGGGCAGACAGATGAGAGACTGAGTAGACAGATGAGGGATATAAGGTTGGGATGGGGTGGATGTTTTAGGGAGGTTCCTGACCTGGACAAATCCATGAATCAAGAAACAGTAGTTTTAGTTGCTTTTTGTATTGGTTACTGTTTGTGATACTTCTTATGTTAGAAGGTAGTCTATGCCAGGCTATGGAGACATTGTGGTTATATAGAGATTTACCAATGTTTTTGTTAGGCTTACAAATGGCAGGCAGTTGTTGGTCAGAGCTTCTGAGAGCTCTGGAGGTGGTGTAGAATGAGACTAGTGTTCAGCATACTGGATAAGAGTAGAATGATTGCAGGCAGAGAAAGGTTGCTGGTAAAGATATTGAATAGAAGGGGGCCTAGGATGGAGCCATGTGGAACCCCTGTATTTACAGGTTGGAAGGGGAAGCAAGAAGTAAGCCATCGGACAGATTGTAGTCTATTAGATAGGTAGTTGGAGAACCACTGTATTGAGGCAGAAGAGAGGTTAAAATCAGTTAGTTTTGAAAGAAGTTTACAGTGGGACACTGTATCGAAAGCTTTGGATAGAGCAAGGAAGATGATGCACGTTGGTTAATGTCTCTGGCCTGTGCAACAGTCAGCATGAAAGAAAGAAGGGCAGTAGCAGTACTGTGGTTGGGCCAGATACCCTGTTGAGTGGGGGTTAAGAGTTTTTTCTGTATAAGGTAGTTAAGGCATTGAGAGTGGACACACTTTTCTAGAATTTTTGAAAGAGGAGATAAGATGGCTATTGGGTGGAAGTTAGAGGGGTCTGTAGAGTTACTTCCTTTGTGTAGTGGTATGGTAAAGAAGGACTTCCAAATGTCAGGTACTGTGTTTTCTTGAATTGCTCTATTAATAAGTATAGAGATGGGAAAAGCAATGGCGTTAGCTGCTAGTTTGAGGAAGAGAGTGGGTAGTTTGTCAGCTGATGGGGAACAAAGCTTAAATTTATGGAGATGAGATTTGATATAGGAGGTAGGGACAGGTTTAAGGGAGAAAGAGGTCTTATTACTTTTTGTAGAGTGGTGGGGGCAGTGTAGGATGAACAGGTGTTTTGTTCAGAGTGAGTTAGTTTTTGGATGGTATCTATGAAGTAGTTATTGAGGAGAGTTGCTGTCTCAAGAGGTGTGTTGTTTGGGAAGGGGTTCAGGGTAGAGGGGTTGCCAGGGTGTAGAATTTTATTTATGGTGGACCAGAATTTTTTAGGTTGGAGAGGTGATTGGCTTGAGCTGAATTATAGACATTTTTCTTGTCTTGATGTACTAGTTGTTTAGTGAGGTTTTTAAGCTCTTTGTAGCTTTGTAATAGGGTTGATGATTTGTTTTTTTCTGCCAGGCTTTCCATATACTGTCTTTTTTGTGCATAAAGGAGCATGTCTCTCTAAATAACCAAGGTGTATGGTTGGCTTTAATCCTAATTTTTCTATGGGGGGTAACTGGTTCTAAGATATTGAGGAAAGTTTGGTTAAATGCATCTACAGCTTCACTAAGGGGAAGGTGGTGAAGGAAGGACCAATTAATGGATGCAAGAGAAGAGTTGAATGAGTCAACATTGAAAGAAAATAGTTTGCGGCAGTTTCTGTAGAAATGGGAGTTAGGTATTGGCATAGAGTATCTTTGGATGTGAATGGGAAGGTGGTCACTAAGGAATCTGGTAGGGTGTAGGGATTATGGTAGAGATAAGAGTTGTTAGTGAGGATCCAGTCAACACTGCAGTGGTGGTGCTGTGGTAGCATTGTCGCCTCACAGTAAGATGTTGTCCTGCTGTATTCTCAGCTAGACCGTCTTCTGTGTGGAGACATGCATGAATGGGCGTACCTTCATTGAAGGTTGTGCGTCCTGGCTGGCAACTCAGCACGTAAAAAGCTACTGCCAATCATTAGCGGACCGGAGTTCCACTGTGGGGACCCCTAACCAGGAAAAGCCAAAAGACACAACGAGTGAAGATCCAGTCAAGGATGGTAGTGGTACCAGTAGCTTTGTTAATACGAGTTGGAGTTGTAATAAGTTGTCTGAACCCATGGAGATTTATAGCTATGTTAGGGGGGGTCAGACATAAGCTTTGACCAGTCTATGTTGACATCTCCCAGAAGGATAGTTTCATAGGGGATGTTTTCAGTCAGCTAGGAGAGTATGTTTTTTAGAGCAGGAATGTTATTGCCTGGTGGGATGTAAAGTGAGGCAATGGAGAACTTTTTGTGGGAGTTTAGGTGACAGTTTAATACGATTAATTCTGTGGGGTGAAAGCTTGCTAGTGGTGTTGGTAAGGGGGAGAGATTAAGAAAGTCTGAATAGAGTATAGCAACACCACCACCTTTTTTTGTTTGTCTAACTGAAAGATGTTGTAACCTGGGAGAAGTATCTCATTGTTGGCTATGTGAGGTTTTAACCAGGTTTCTGTTAATGTTAGAATATTGGGAGAGTGTTGGGCTATCCAGGAGTGTAAATCAGTTGTTTTATTGAGAATGCTATGTATATTAATAGAGAAAAAGTCAAGTGTTTTATGAGTGGTGTGGTGTGTAGTAGGGAGGGGTGTGTTTGGAGGGGACAGTGTAGAAGAGGGGAGGAAACTAGGGTTGGTTGAGGGGAGTGAGGGGCCTGGGTGGGGTGAATATCGCCTGCTTGGTGGAGTGTGCTAGTAAAGTGTGAGGGATGTTGTGGTAGAAATGGGTATGGGCTAAGGAAGGGACATTTGAGTTTGTGCTTGGTGTGTGTAGGAGAGAGGAATTTTACTTTATAAAGGTGAAAGTAGGATGAGGAAATGTAAATAGAGGGGGGAGTAGTAAGGTTATGAAGAGAATAGGAAAGAGTGGGGGAAGCATGAGTGTCAGTAAGGATGATTTGACAGGAGGAGAGGTGGGAAAGCAAAATGAGTAGTGGGATGTTTAAGCAAAAGTGATTCATGATAGAATGAGATAGAAGGAAAGTGGAAATGAGGTCAGTAAGAAATATGAGAATGCTAAATGGGGAGGGGAGGGGACAAATGTGGGGTATAGAATTGGAGGGGTGGGGTGTAGTTAATTAGTGTAGAGTAAAAATCTGATGATGTCAGGGGTGTGTGGGAAAGGGGGTAGGGTAGAGGAGCAGAGTGAGCCCAAGAGTATCGAGGGTGAATGGAGCGGGAATACACCCTCAGTTGTGGTAATCTGCACAAAAAATTCAGCAAGGGAGACTGTCCAGTGCAGTGCTTTTCAGAGAGAATGGAGGTAAGGAAGAGATAAAAGACACAGAAAGAGCCCTAATTTAAAGAGTGTGGTTGGGAAGAAGAGAAACAGGTGGTAGTAGTAGAAGCTAGAACAGAGTGCAGGGTAGGAAAAAGATACAGTACAACAAAAACCAGAGGGAAGTAAAACAGCAGTAAAAGAAGATAGAGGGAGAAGAGTAAGAATCTAAGTTGGGGTAGGAAGCTGGTGGGGGGGTTTAAACCTAGGAGGAGGGGGAAATAAAAAGAGAAACTTAGTTTCCTGTATTAGAGGCTGTAGGAAAAATAGGTAGAGACTGAAATTAGAGGGGTGAGGTTTAGAAATTAGAGGGGTTTTAAAACAGACACGCTTACACGTTCCAGGATTAAAACATACAGTATAAAGAGTACTGTGTCAATGAGTACAAGAAAAAATTGTAACGTTATAATTTCAGTTATTACTCAACTAAATGTTTAAGTATAAAAAATAACATATAATCACATATAATCAAAGGTGTTTGCATTTAGCATTAGTTCCAGGTGTGCCTGAAGTAAGTGTACCATGGCACTAGTGTATCACCTGCATGTCACAGTGTTGACAGGGCTAAGATGGCTTTTCCCCTCATCATGAATCTGAGTGCACAAAGTGCTAACACAGCCAGTACCTTGTTGTACTGTCTCTCACCTATCCCTCCCCAGACAGAAGAGCAAACCACTGGTCACTCAGGCCTCCCTTCCTCCCTGCTAGTTGAACCTGGATAGATAACACCTTCTAACCCAGTTATGCAGACAGAAAGATGAGAACTTCAGAAATGCACACAGTTCTCTAGATAAGTCTAACCAATAAAATCTTAAAAAGAATGATCCATGTTTGTGAATTAGTTTTGCTTTTATTTATTTTTTATGAATTTCTTTACCCAGGTTGTGGCTGCAAATGGTCTGTTTTGATCAGTTTAAACAAACTAAATACATAAATTTGTCTATACAGAGACACTATAACCATGATGTTTTTCACTAGAGCAGCCTCTTTCTATCTTAATATTCCGAACTTTCTTGTTCTTGTGTTATCTGCTTACCTTTTACCTTTTCATGTGATTACTTTGAGGTTCACTTCCTGTTTTGTTATTGCTATTGATTCTTTTGCATCCATACACTTCTTTACTGTTTTTCTTCCCATACAAATTATTTTGCATTGATGTTATGCTGTTAAAATTTAGATATTCTCTAAAATGTGCCAATACTCTTTTAACCTTTTCTACTTCTTTTATATGCAAGGAGCAAAAATGCAAGCTTTCCTTTACAGACCGTCTGCAGCATCCCTTTTAGTCACCACAAAAGCTTTCCTAGTATTGACCCTTGCATTACACTGCCACTAAAAACATTACCCTATGCCTTGTTTTTCAGTCGGTATTTTAGCCATGATGCTGTCTCAGAATTCCAAGTCTTGATGTCTTATTCTCTAATCTTTTGCATGGCATTATGCCATATACTTTACTAAATACCATATAGGTCACTTCTATAGCCTCTTTCCCTGGTTGCCAAGTTAATCTAATACCCTGGTAATCAAACCAGTGACATCTCTTGTATTTCCATGTTATGATCTACCTATTATGTATTCCTGTTAACTGCCCTAGGTATTGTGTTTCCTCTGGCTTTTACCTTTCCTTTTTACCTTTTTACTTGGCTTTTTCATTCCATAATGCTTTTCTTCAGCATATTTTTTTGCTGTTGATGTTTCCCATCACACGATTTTTGTTGCTTCATTACATTAATTGCTTATGACCAGAGTAATCCCAACCTTTAGCATCAAACAAGTGGATGCACACTAACATGGGAATGCCATACATCCAAAGTGTGTACAGCATTATGGAGTAATTACATTCCGCAAATCTGAATATGGTTCCCGTAATCTTCACTCATGCATTCTGGCTAGGATATATGAAGTTCCTATACCTAGAGGACGAGTATTATACTGTGGGCAAAAGTCATAGTGGGAGCTTCAGATGTAGGAGATTCCTCTCCCCTGACCACTACTTATTCCTGCCACTGTGAAAAAGGTACTCAGTGTACCCTCAGTGTCATATAGTGGTGGTAAGCAATTCATGAAGGAGACTGTACTGTACAGTGTGTCCACCCTGTCAAAGAAGAAGCACATTTTATATGATAATGCTTAGGATGTGCCACAGAGAACAGTGCACCACCTCTTAGTTTTGCAAGGAGGTCACCTGACTTCACAACACTCAGCCTAGCACTCATAAGAACTGTACCCCTTTTCTCACAGCCAGCTTGACATCATCCACCTCATAGCACTAGTCATGACTGAAACTAGTCTTTAAAACTTCTACCTGGTGTTGGAGCTTGCCTTCCCTCCACTCACCTCAGCATCACAGTAACCTGGCATTAGTTTTTTATAAAGTAACAGTAATTGGTGGATTGGTGGCATCCATTATAACCTACTTGGTGCATCAGTGGAAGGTGTCGCTCTTACCTCACCTAGCATCTCAGTGAATGATACAGCCCCTTCTCTTTTCATGGTCCATCCCTTGGCTTTTACCTGAGGAATCATTGGGATCTACTTTAAGCACTTAGTGCTTATGTCATGCACATACTAATAAAATACATATGAATTTATTTTCACAAATTTCATCTCAAAGGCATTGTATTGAGTGCACGTCACAAATAAATCCAATAACCTTTTATTCACAAGGTTAAGTGCTTTCATCCTATAAATCCAAGGACTTCTTCAGAACCAATTACTCAATATACTGACCACAAACGATGTTATGATAAAGCAAAACTGTATAAACTTAAAGGACAAAATTGACCCCAGTTCATGGATTACTCTAACCAAACAAGTCAGAGAAATAAAAACGTTAACTAACAGCAACCAAAAACCTGATTGCTGACAAACACATCCACAGGCTACTTTCCCAAGAGAGAGAGAGAGAGAAAGATAGTTAACCCTGACATGATAGGAAAGTTAACAAACTACACTTATTTGTTGACTTCCAAAGACAGTCAGAACATTCTGTCAACAAGTGTATACAGTTTCGCTTTATCATACTAAATTTTGTGGTTGGTATATTGACTAATTTAATGTGACTATGGATCAAGTAGAGATCATTGCTAATTCAACTGAAATTCAGCTAGTGTTGCCAGACTGGACTGTTGGAAGAAGGGCAAGAACTTCAATGATGTGTTGGTTCTGAAGAAATCTTTGGATTTATAGGGCAAAAGTGCTTAACCTTTTTAATAAAAGTTATTGGATTTATTTGTGATGTGCGAGTTCCTTCTGACTACCGGACGTCTTTGGTTCCTGTTTTTTTTTCCTTGCTGTGCTGTTTTATGTGGCTCATTGTATTGAGTGGCCAGTCAGAGTACTATGCCAGTAATGTCCACAATGCTGTCCGATACTGGGCTGACTTCCACTGCAGGTAGTTTACTTTTAGGTTCTACACTACATCCTCAGTGATGTGGACAGCCATGGGGAAAGTTTCTATAATACTAAAGGGCTGAAACCAATATTACTGTGAACTCTCTCCTTTCTAGATACAGGCAATTATGCCTCATGGGTCTTAATTAAAGATAGAATAAATTTTAATTAGGCAAGATTTGTACAGTTATTCGTAGTCAAATAATAAATAAGAGTGTCACAGCTAGTCCACTTATCATCAAAAACAAAAAAAAAACTACAAATATATTGTTAAATTTAGTTCATAGGAATGCATTTTTCATTCAGCAAAGATTGCATAATTTCTACAAATAATGCAATAGTGTTATTTTTTTATTTTGTAGTAGAAAGGTCATCTGCCTTCGTAAAAGGCAGAACAACTGAACTTACAAATTCATTGGTGTTTATAGCCTATATTATGTAGCTCAACATTTTTTTAAGATAAAAGTATTTACTGCACAATTAACCACTTTGAATTGCACAGTTTCAAATGTGCGCAGGTTGATGTGTCAATTGATTTTGAATTACATATTTTTCCATTTGGCAGTTGGCATTACTTAGTTTAATACTATTATTTGTTGGATAGCTATATATATATATATATATATATATATATATATATATATATATTTAGAGATATATTTTTTTGCTTCTGGTACCAAGTTTGCTCATATCATGCACACCCACCTTTATTTTTCTTGGGCTTTTCCCATACCTATCTTCAAATTTTTTTTTTCATAACTGCTTTTGTTGCTATTGTCACATGGAGGCATGGATTTCTGAAACTAGTTTTGGGATTGCTATTTGTAGACAATTATCTAAGTACCACGGCCTTCCATTCTCTTACTTTCTTCTTGCTTTAGTTCTTTTTTAGCCTCTCCTTGTTTGCTTGTGTGTTTTTTTTTTTTATTTGATAACCAGGTCCTCAATTTCAGATTGATATCGTCATGACTCTGGGGACTGCCTAGAGTGTCGGTTTATCTAGCTGCATCTCTGAGAAAGTCTGTTGGGGTTAAGACTGAAACAGGAACATTTAGTAAACTATTTAAGATGGTCTAATAGGGTGGATTTATTTAGGCAAACATTAAATTTCTCTCAGGTTTTCCTTGGTGTCTTGCACTGGTCCTTGGCATCCTAATATAATTTTGTATGAATTGCTGTGCCAAGAGCCAGTATGATACCAAGTAAAACCTGAAAGAATGTAATGCTTGTACCACCAACCTCAACAAATAAATAATGAACGTGATCATTATCGCATAAACTTTACATGCAAAATAGGTGAATAGGAGTCACTTTCCAAATAACTGTTAGACATTTCCCAAAATTTCAGCTAGTCACTTTTTTTGTGAGTACTTAGGAAGATGTTATACTATTGGTATGGTTACTGGTGAAGAGATGGACTCAGAGAGGGGTTTCATTCCATGCATTTGGCTATTACTTCCTCTCTGTATAGGTTTAATACACTTTACAGTCATGTGGCTGCCAGACGGTCAGCTACTGAGAATGCATGTGCTGGGATCATACTTCCCACCCTCTTAAAACAAGAATCAGGGACAAAGATAAAAAATAATTTGGGACAAATGCCCGGAAGCAGAGCAGATTTTAACTATTGGCCTTATTTACTTAAAAAGTGATTAGAATAACATGTTTTGCATTAGTATGAGTTTTCCTCTAGGATATGAACTAAACATTTGTTATTATTTAGTAGTGACAGTCCACAATGATTTTCCTGAAAGAAACTACAGACTTTATGAAGGTCAGACCAAAAATATACTGCAAAATCAATAACATTCTGCAGAATTAAGGTGAGTTGAGTGTTATGGCTGGGGTAAGTCTCTTAGCTGGAGCAAAACAGTAATACAAGGAAGAAAATCTCAATATCCAAAGTTAATTGCTAATCTGCAGAACAGTCTGTTGTTGTATGAATGTTTTCTAATATTACATGCCCTTAGCCTAGCAGTTACCTGTATTTTGTTGTGATCATTTAAATGCAAAATTAAATTTTATTAATCAATGATAATAACTCTTTGCTGATCTTTTAAGTATACAGTGGTTGATAACATATCTCTGAATTCCTGAGGACAGAGACTAAAAAGCTTGATAAAGTAGGAAGTCTGGATGCTAGAACCATGTCCTGCCCGCTCCCTGTACCACCCTCTTTTTACCATTGTTAGTGCACTGGAAGCATTTATACTTGTTACTTTGATGCTTTACTGGCCAGATGGATGCATATGTATTTATTCATTTTAGATTTTATTTGCTTTATGGTGGCTTGTGTCTGCTTTGAATGTGACAATATACTTTTAATATGTATTTATTCATTCATTCATTCATTAATTAATTAAATTGGTCTGTGGTGGACCCTTTTCAGGCATGATCCAGGCCACAAGGACAAAGGTAAAAAGCCAGACTACATGGACAAAACCCATGTGGAGACTTGTGGAGAACATGCAAACTTTACACAACAGTGACGGGAGAACAACACTAAACCTTGTAGCTGTTAAGCACAGATTTAACCACATAGCCACCCTATTTGGCCATATTTTCTTGGTTGTTATTGCCGCTCATATATATTCACAAACTCTCTGGTTTCAACTGTGTGACCTAACTCAAACTACTTTGCTAGACAAATATTTTGCCTGGCATGTTACCATTGCTGGTAATACATTGTTTCTACTGATTCACAAACTCTCTGGTTTCATCTGTGTGACCTAACTCAAACTACTTTGCTAGACAAATATTCTGCCTGGTATGTTACCATTGCTGGTAATACATTGTTTCTATTGACATGTTGCATGGGATGAAACCATTAATGAACATACTACTTTGAAAGAAATTCATAAGGAGATGATACCTAAATGCACTCTAAAGATACTTGCTGCAATATGATTTCATGTGGCCAATGCTTACAGCCAGTTTTACTGATAGAGGCACATAGCCTAGTATTTTAAAACTACTTTCTTAAAAATAAAAAAAAAGATTGATAATTAATAAGGCAATATGTGACCCACCAGACACGTACGTCTCTCTACTTACCATGTAAGGGCTATATGGGGATACTGTCAGTATCAGTTGAGTTGGGTTCTGTAGGCAGGAAGTTTGGCACCAAAATGCATGTCTTGTCTTAACAATAAGCCATGGAACATCTAAAGCTCTACACAGGCTTTCTGCCATCTTTATAATTCTCTGATTTTGCACTAGCAAGTTTCTCCCTATTGCATACTTCATACTCAACGGTAGCCATACAATCTCCTGTAAAACTGTTTTAATACCATATTTCATTATACTGCTGAAAAAAAAAACAACAACAAATATAAAACTTCGTTTTGAGGCTAATGACATTTGCGTAGCTTAATACTTTACGTTTATTGTCATAAATAATTCAGTCTTCAGTCTTTCATGTTTGCATTATATTTATTTTTATTATATGGGGTATTATATAAATATATTCTGGTTTTCAAATAGCAGAAGTTCAAGAAATATAAAGGTAAATATAAACCCTCTTTGGGTTTTAATGGGCATTACCTTAATTTAAATTAATAAGGCCCCTTAAAACAGTATTTACTATTTACTTATGGTTTCCTTCTACAGACAAATTAAATACTATATACATTTATTTACATAATACCATAAAATATATAATCACTGACTTTTTCAGTGTATAAAAGAGCTTGTGTGTTTATGTACCAATTACATTATGTTATCAGTATCAAATATAAAGCTATAGTACAAGTCTGATCTGTGCCAGTTCAAAGAAATGAGCAGACAGTTTACACTGTAGAGACATTAAGAGTTTGGTAATGTATGACCTGTAGTAAAAGTTTTTTTGATAATACCATTCTTTTGTCATCTTCAACAGCACTGCTGTAATTTTCTCAGAGACATAGACTCTTGTGTGCTTTTTGCTATAAAAAGCAGCAACCAAACTTGTCAGAAAACCTGATGTGATTGGCAGGTATCAGTCTATGTGGATCAGAATACAGTTAAGTAGTCTATTCTGAACTCTCAGGATCATCTCTAGAGTCATCTGTGAAGTGATCTTCATCTTCTTCATCTTCCTCCATTTCATGGGGACTCAAGGAGTCTGAGCTTTGGTCAGGACTTACAATGATACCAAGTTTGGCCAGTTTGGCTTGCTGTTGCTCTAGGCTTTGTTTCCTCCACTTGATCCTTCTGTTCTGGAACCAGACCTTAACCTGTTGAGGGAAGAAGAAAAGACAAGAAGCATTATGTGCTATGATGCTGGCACAATGCATTTATATATCTGGTAAGATCAAACACTATCTGTTTTTAATACTGTCATGTTTATCATATAGTAAGAGAACAATGAAATAGCAAGCTTTTCCTTTAGTAGTGTTTATAGAACATGCTATGACACCATACTGGGAAGGTACTGTATCCTGTATCCTGCAACCTCATCTTAAGCATGGAAAAAATTACAGGGAATTACATAACGTATCAAGTAGCCTGCATTGGTGGCATAGAGGGATAAATCCTTGTCTATGACACGGGCAACTTGAGATTGAATAGCATTTCCTGTGCTTGACAGTGCAGTCAAGTAGTTAGGGTACACTTGCTCAGAGCAAATTTATGAAGTGATTTCTCTGATGGAGACCATGAAAATAACTGTATGGTGCTATCTAGGAGTGGGCAGGACACTCCTGGTGATGTCAACCCCTTGAAGAAGTGAGGGATGGTGCAGCTCTGTTGCCCATTGTATGTCTCACCCATTGTTGTTTACTGGCATGTGCAAGGGACAGGGTGGAAAAACAGAAAAAAATCTCAATCTGACCCTGATGGCTGTTAAGTAATAGCCACCATCAGTTGACTTACCCTTAGTGATGAGGGAACAAATGGGTTCGCTGGCCAAGGGGAGGGGAGGGGCTGATGAGCAGCAGTCAGGGGAAACAAAAAGTGCAAAAATAAATGAAGGTTTTGCACAATCTACTTGCACATTTAGACTACACTGCTCATATATATTTATATATTTATGATAAATCACTTAAATTATTCAAAACAGTATCACATTGTATATATACTCACTTGGTGTGCATTTCCAATTCCTTAATGGCCTTGTTTCAAAAATGTTTACTATGCCTTCAGTGTCTATAAATCTTTAGTGTTTTAAGCCCACATAAACACAGCTGTCATATGCATTCACTGCTTACAGTTTTATCTAACAAGCATATTTTTATTTTATTTTTTAAGACTAGACTTTTACAATGTTTAATGTACAGCTTCACATCACTTTTGAATTGGAGTGCACCATTGTTGCATTCCAGCATGAAACTTCCTCTGACTCTTGTGATTTTGACCACATGTGAAATAATGCAGCCTATAAAAACTTGGCAGATAATTGATAATATTGATGTACAAGCTATAAAATGTTTGGTGGGAACTACATATAAAAATTACAAACCTGTATAAAACTGAACTTTCTCAAAAGGCTAGAAAAGCAATAAAAAGAAACCTTTCCCGACGTCTAGTTCTAAATTTATAGATAGTGCATTACTCATCTTATGTTTAAAGACATAAAATATCTATCAAAGGTGTCTGTCTTTTATAGACGGGAGTGGATTTATTGTGGACTTAATTAGTGGTAAATGCATACATTGATCACTCTATAAAATGTGGTGGTTTTCTCCTAATTACGTGCTAGCACCACAACACTGTTAAGATGATAAAAATAAAGAGATCCCTCACATTGTATTCTCGCCACCTTTTCCTGAAATACTAGCGTCTCATTGTTTAACTTGGTGGGAAGACAGTCAGGCAGTGAGGCTTTATAAATTTTACAAAGGCTACTTCCTTTCTGTATTATATCCACTCAACAGTCCCTTCTTTTCTCTGTGAAAGGTGGCATTAGCTGGTTAGACTCATTTACAGAAAGCTTAACTGCTAATGGCAGTTTCTACAAAGTTCCATTTGAAGCTAGTTACTAGAAGATCTGAAATGACCCAAGATTGATAAAAAAAAAGGAAATAATAAAAAAGACCTGCTCTAGAACATCACTGAAATCTGAAATGGGGGGGGGGGGGGGACTCTTACAACAACTACTAAAACTAACAGTAGCAGACATGATCGGGGTTTAAGCTAGTGCTGTAAAAGTTGAGTGAAATGTTGAAGGAAGGTACTTTTTGCTAAAATTAGAGGGTTGCTGCAGTAGCAGATGTAGCCATGCAAAGTGCTCATTGAGGTTTATTATCTCTGGAGCTTTCCAATTCATTGTTTATGAAACTCAAGTACAGTCAGCATAACTTGTACAGCCTAACTTAGCCAGATGTCATTCTAGAATTTTCACTTAATAAAATATTACCTTGAGAGTTTGTAAGCACATTCTGGAATATTCTGCTGTACAAGTGTAAACATTATGCATAAGCACAGTTTTCAGTTTTTGATACAACCACAGCTGTATTCTCATTCGTTGGCTAGTGAGATAAAATTAGTGAAGGAAAGCATTCATACCTGAGCCTCTGTGAGGTGGAGGGCTGATGCAAGAAGGAATCTCTCTGAACCCACCATGTACTGTTGCCGGGAAAACTCTTTCTCTAACCTTGCCAGCTGCTCATTAGTAAAAATAGTTCGAACTCGTTTGGCTTTGCCAGGCTTTGATTTGAAGGATGGCAGGTTGTGCTTTGTGAGGGAATACTCTGCTGCCAAAAAAAAAAAAAAGTTAGATTATAAAGTTTTTGTAGCCTGCAGTTCAGAAAAAAACAAAACAAAATAATTGTTGTTGATGACTGTGCAAAACAAAATCTTAGGGAAAAAAAGTATTTTTCTGCAACCTACTCACTGTAGCTTTTTCAAAACTGGGTATTACAAAGCAATGTACATGTAGTGCCATTACTGTGAAGAAAGACCGTTATTAAACATTCAAAACATGGGAAAGAAACTCCTGCAGCTGCTGCATTCATCCCTTTGAAATGTACTACTGTGTGTATGTGTGACTTGTGAAGCCTTATGCACATGACTGCCTGTATTATTTTTATTTATTTGTTAACCAGGTAAACCTACTACATCCAATTTCATGTGTGTGTGTGTGTGTGTGTATCTGTGCGTGACTTGTGCAGCCTTCTAAACATGAGCACCTATCTTATTTGTATTTATTTGTTAGCCAGGTAAATCAACTCGATCTAATTTCATGTGTGTGTGTGTGTGTGTGTGTGTGTGTGTGTGGTGTGTACGTTTGTTTGTATACAAGATTGCCTTTTCTTAACTTCTTAACCAGATAAACCTACTAGTCTAATTGCCTCATTCAAGGGGTGACCTGGGAGCACTGTCTAGTTAAGTGGCTTGATCATAGTAATGCAGTACACAAATAGTAACTGAAGGACTCTAACCAAATAGTATAGGTTGAAGTCTGTTAGCAACTTCTAACCATCATCCCTTTACTAAACTACTGCACAAAAGAAAAAAAAAAGCAGTCTTAATATCTGCTTAAACACATTAACAGTGTTACATGTGAATTTATAATGCTATGGGTAAAATACATTAAATGTAAATGATAAAAGCCATTTTTGCAAAAACTGAGGGCCACCTAACCATTTGTGTTTGATATAAAATGCTACTTTTCTGGGGGGATTCATCCTAAAGACCAAACCGTTCTCACAGGTTGTTGAAGCATGTCAGTTAAACTATATTTAGATTTAATTGAGGAAACTTGTTGCAGTGCCCATAGAGATTAGATTTTATACTCGAGTGGCTTTGGTGATCTGGTATCTGTAGGTCTGTGTTCACGCATGTGAACATTGACTGTATGTAACTATGACCCTGCTTATTTTGTTATGATTGCTAAAAATGTAGACAAATTCTGGAGAACTCCAAAGTTGGAGTTTCAGGGTGGGTCACAAGTAAAAAGTGTCATGCCTTCATATAAGCTCTTTGAGGAGCTATTGGGCAAATGATAAAAAGCAGATTCCATTGAAGGCATGTGATTTGTAAATGTTATTCGTAGTCTTATATGTACAACCACCTTGAATTAGTTTTGCCTCTAGTGCTTCATATGGGAAAGCATATTCTACAATCAAATGTTAGAAACTAACAAGGTACACTGGACAAGCTTTTTCATTTTTTAGTCAGCTTCGTAAGCTCTGTAACTAGCCTTTTAATCACAAATAAATTCATCACCTCTTCAGCAGCTTGTTCTGGGTTATTATTGGTTGCTTTACAGGAGGAAAAACTGGTAGACATTAAAATCAGCCCATATGATATGAATTGAGAAGCACTTAGTAAACTTTTTATAACTGGATCATGGCATCAAAAAAGCACTGGTGGAAATAAATAATTCACTTTAACCAGTAAACCACAATATTTAGGAAAAGCTGATAAAGAAAAAAAATGAACACAATTCTATAGAAGTAGGTCAACAAAAATCAATATTTTCATCTTTCTTTAGGACAAATACCTTTCACCATTGTATACAGTATTTAAAGAGTATTATCAATGGCCTCACTAAAAGTTTTACATTCCTTCAGAGTGTTTGACAGTAGCTGCAACATTCATTTCACCTCAGGACATGCAGAACTATTTAAGTTACACCTCACCTTGTGTGCCACTCTGAATGTTCTCTATAACCTCAAATTATATCAAGACTCTCGAAATTGATTCCCTCCCCCTTAAATACAGAATGACATTCTGATTTATTAATCCCTGATGGTAGTACAGCGTTACTCTAATGCTACAAGTACTGGAAGCATTGCAAACAAGTCTCAGGAAATGTATGCTTTTGTCTGAATGTTAGATCCTAAATGGATCTCTGAAAGGACACTAACGTCTCTTTTTATAGCCTAACAACCTTTTTATTGTTATTTTACACACTTGATTTAAGTCTACCATAACACTGTGCTGTAGTTTGTTATATGACAATAGGATGCAGACCAGTGGAAAATGACTACACATTATAAGAATAAATGCATGAATTATTGTTGATATTTCCAAAACATGTCTAGGCATATGAATAAATACAGTTCTGAAATTTTAGAGAACACACACACACACACACACACACACACACACACACACACACACACACACACACACACACACACACACACACACACACACAGCAGGGACGTGCAGAACAGCTAAGATCACAATAGTAAAAGAAAGTGAGCATTGTGGAAACTTTTTTTTTATCAGCAATCCAAACAGGCAACTATCTTATAACCTGCATTATTTGATTTGATGCATTCATAAACCATCATAATGATAGTAAAATAAGTTACATAATTTTCTTAAGGTCCCAGGTCACTTCTACAATAGAACATCTGGTCTTTTTGGGACTTGCCAAATTTAAAAACCATAAACATGTTCCATAATATTAAACAAACAGAAATAGACACAGCACACTCTTGTAAAACATGAAAATTTGAAAGAGAATTTTGAAATGGAAACAATTCTTCACATGAAGTCTTAAGTTCCCATCAGTATATTGCAGTGTGGTGTAATACAGCACAAAAACTTATAAGCCAGACATTAATGATTTAAAGAGAACCAACTGCATTGGATATTGCAAAAAGAATATCATTTGAATAGGTTAAGACTGCAAAGAAGAAAACTATTGATTACATTAAGTTTCCACATCTGTATGCATGAAATTCCTTTGCCTACCATTTCAGTTTATATTCCACTTCACCTGCTAAGCTTCTATTTTACAATTTTCTTTAATAAAAGATGTTTGTCTTGATTTCCTAATTATTTTTGATATGCTGTGGAAGTGTTTTCCTTAATGCATCCTTGAACCATTACTGTACTAAAACTACATATTTATGTAGCTGCCTGGTGCATGTCTGACACCAGAAGCAGGAATGCCTAACACATTTATAGCAGTGTGTTATAAAGCAACACTGAGACAAAACACCTTAAGGAACTTGACAGAACAGATAATCTATTCAGAATTCTAAGCAATTTATATGACAAGCAAACTGAAAGAACAGCATGTCTCAAATTCAGCTGTAACCCAGGGAATTCAAGGAAGTTTGTTGTAACACTGTGCAAAACTTTAAAACAGCAAAGTTCGGGTAGTACCCACTGCAGTGAATGAGACTTTATATTAGAAAGATACAAAAGGCAGTAAATATGATACATTTACTGAAATCTCAGTAATGGCTAGAGATACCCCAGACCCTAGCAGCCTAGCCAAGATGCTGTCACAATTACATCAAGCTCTTTTATGGACTTGGATTTTAATAATTTCTTCTACAGTTTTTTACTATGTGAATCTAAATATTCCACTCCAAGGTAAGTCCTACTTCATTCCACATACATTTTTGTGCTTTCTTTGCACATTTTAGCTAAAACGTCTTGTCAAAATGAAGCAAGAGTTACTCACCATGTGCATAAAGAGCTGATCTGTAGCTTGACTGATAGTTAGTTGGTATGCTATAGTAAATTGGATATACTGGTTGAGGCTGTGCCAAGCCTGGGTGAAGAATTCTGGGCACTGCTGTGTACAAGGAAGGTGAAGCTGGAAGAGGAGAACACAGAGCTGTGCATTTCTCTCCACAACAACTAGAAATGGAGTCTTTCTCATGTCCTGATCCTTTATCCGATTTGGATAGGAGAGCATCAATTGTGAAGGACTTCCCCGGTGCTGGCTTACTGCTGGAAATCTTGAGCTGCTCTTGGTAAGCTGCCATACATGGGAAGAGGGCTGGGTGGCCAAAGGATCCAAGATGCATGCTAGGCACTTGCATTTTCCAACTTTATATCAGATACAAAAAAAAAATAAATTAAAAGAAGAAACTTACTGAAAAAAATAAAAATAATTAAGACAAAGTTCCCAAATAAGTGGCACACCAGAATCCAAGACTGCTGTTGCTGCTTCTTTGATAACAACCATAGAGATAATGTTGTCTGCCAGTGGATCTACCTTCTTATACTTTCAGTCTTAGACCCCCTGACGTGTTAACGACCCCTGCTGTGCTTTTCTTCTCCTAAGTAGTAGTTGAGAAAGATGGCCCATCCCAAACAAGGGATTCAATTAATTGATTGACTGGTAACATGCTGGCAGGTCAATATCCTAATGACTGTGGCTGTGACAGGAGCCCTGCAATAAAAGGTAAATAACAGGTTTTTCTGGAAGTGTCATTGAGCTTCTCTGCATGAATTGTTAAGTAACCATGTGAAGTCCTTGCAGTCATGGTAATCCTTGGGAAGCTGGATTCATTCTCCAAGTAAATACTTCTAACTAGACTAACTGGAAAAAGAATGGCATATGCTGAAAGTCTATGCACACAAACACACTGGTAGAATATAAGTTTGCTATTTAAAAGATGTATCTGTCATATAAATATGTACCAAAATGTTCCGAAAGTAAGAGGTTATCATGTTTTGATGCTGGATGAAGGAAAAAAGTACTGAAGTTTTTAGAGCATGGATTTTGCATCTACATACTACCAAATGTTTAGTTTGACTGTGCTTTGTAATATGTTAGGCACTACATAAGGTGAAGTGAAACAAGTAGGATGAGGCAGTGTGACAAGACCTGCTTATTAAGGCAGTGAATGCACTGCATTTGTTGGATATAACCTAAGTACATCTCCGAGATAATCAGATTTGCTGTCCTATGCCTTTACCACTAGGTTGCACTGCTAACTTTGATTTGGAGTTATTCTACATTAAGTGAGAGTCACAGTGGTAACAGGAAGACAGGAGGGCAGACACTCAACTTAATTTGATGGCAGTGTTCCCTTCAGTAGATGCAAATTTGAAAGGTATATGCAAAAAAGATTGCTTGGACTTTTTTTATAGGTTACAGTACTCATACTATAGCATACCTGGTAAAGTATTAAGCTGTTAAGCTGGAGACCTTTATTTATTTATTTACATTTGTTTACCGGGAAATTCCAACTGGACACAGGTCCTTTTTCAGTGGAGGCTTGGGGAGAAAAGCTCCACAGAACAATAAATGAGCAGCAGAGTACATGAAGAACAATTGAATATATATACAATAGCAAATAATACATACTGCAGCAAACATTAGATATACATACAATATTAAACATAGTAATGAACAGATATACCAATATCTAGCTAGAGACTAGGAAAAGGTAGGATGTATATACAGATAGTATTAAGCTCAAACGGATACTGCTTTAAACTCATATACCTAAATCTTATATACAAATATTGCACTAAACTCAAAACAGATATAAAGCACATGCTCCACACCTTGTTTTAATCTCATCACATTAAATTGTTTTTTGGTCTGCCCCTGAACAGCCCACTTAACCGTGCCCTCATTTCTTAGCTGCATAAAGTATGCTGACAACTCTTTCATAAAAGCAGGACATTCCTTGGACTACATAGGCGA
Organism: Protopterus annectens; assembly: GCF_019279795.1. Classification (NCBI taxonomy): domain Eukaryota; kingdom Metazoa; phylum Chordata; order Ceratodontiformes; family Protopteridae; genus Protopterus; species Protopterus annectens. Next base: position 589,848,632 of record NC_056730.1, on the reverse strand, counting down.
CAGATATATGAGAAGCACTGTGCAGTGGTAGCATTGTCGCCCCACAGCAAGAGGTTTTCCGGTTCATTTCTAAGCTAGGGTGCCTTCTGTGTGGAGTCTGTGTGTACTCCCTGCATTTGTGTGGGTTTCCTCTGGGTGCTCCACTTTCCTCCCACGTTAAAAAGACCTGTGTCTGGAGTGTTTCTCCCTGGGCCTCTGTTGAAAAACTTGCTTGTTCCAAGTTGGACTTTCCCAGTTAACAAATGTTAAATAAAATATGAAAAATTAGCAAATGTATGTATAATCTGAAAAAATGCATTTGAAACAAACTATTCTCATGACATAGGATTGAGTGTTAGTTTAAGTTACTAGGCATATTCCTTTATGTATTGTTAATTCATTTTATTTTAATTAACTAAGCAAACAAAGTTTTTTTTTTCTCAAACTCTTTTTAGCTATAACCAACCTTGATATTATAGCAACCAATAATCAATATATTTTTCAAAGTAAGTAAAGCTGTAACACTAAAAATTTATGCAGACATGAGTAGAACATTCAAACTCCACAAAGTGACCAGAGATCAGAGTTCCACCCTGGGTTTGGGTTATGTGATGTATAAGCCTTAACTGCACTCATACCTCTCAATCTGTCAGTACAAGAAATCTGAGCAAAACAGATTGGCCTAATGGTTAAGGTGTTTATCTTTCAGATGCAAGGTGCAGGGTTTGATTCACACATGGGGTAACTGGCTAGGCTTAAAATGGCCTGAAAGAGCAGGTAGCCTAGTACTAACCTATGAACAAAACCAAAGATAATGACAAAGCAAATGCTCCCAAAGAAGGACAGATTTTAAATGTTGCTCTTATAAACTTGAAAGTTGCTGGAATAACAGATTTTGTGTAAATATGTACTTTCTGAAGGATATGAACTTTGAAAATCAAATGTCTGTCATTGTTTAGTCTCTTCAATGCACAACAATTTTCCAGAAAACAACTAATTTTATAAGGAGCAGACCAAAATATGATGCAAAAATCTGGGCATTTTGTGAAAATCAGGACAATTGAAAGGTATGGCTGCAGTACCATAATGGGGACTAACTGAGTATCAATGGTGGTGGGGGTTTGAGTTGGGAGCTAACTGTAGAACTGGGCAAACATGAAACAGCTTTTATTTTCATGGTAGAGTGGCCTGGTTACATATAACCAGGTTAATAGATGCAGTGTGCTGGTGGTGGTGTGTCAGGGGTGACATATATTGGGACAATGCCCACAAATGAGCAAAACACTTGTTGGTGCCTCTGTACAGTAGTCAACATATATTTACACTCAAAAAGAAGAGAGGAATTTTATTTATTTATTTATTTTACATTTGTTGACCAGGTTAGTCTGACTGAGCTGATAGCCCTTTTTTTAGCGAAGACCCAGGGAGAAAAGCTCCACAAAATTTACATAAAAAATCAAAACATAAGCATATTTAAGTTCCATTTATAAGTTCCACAGTTTTACAAAAAATCAAAACATTAAAGCATCAAAACCTTAGCATTTTTAAGTTAGAAACAGTAGAGCACAGAGATTAATTAGAGAGTTTGAGTTAACATTACACTTAAGATATGTGCAGGAAACAGTATTCAGGTTTATCATGCGGTGTACAAAGTTAAAATAGCATCAAGGAGGACAGAAAAATTAGCTAGTTAGGATGTCAAACAGGAATAACACTTAATAGAATTTAGGCAAGTAAAAGACAAAATAGTAAGATTACAGTAGGAGAGGAACGCAGTTTATGAGAAAATTTGTGAGTTTATATAAAAGCTGCACGGTGCACCAGTAGAAACCCCAGATCTCGTTTGCCACGTGGACAAGTTCGATTGTGCTTCTCTTGGCTCTGGCTAAGTGACAAAATTCTTCTATTTAAATTTTGTATTACAGTTATTAAAGTATTAGAGTTGAGAAAATGTTATAATGAAATATAATGAAGTATTACACTGCGGTGGTGGTGCTGCGGTAGCGTTGTCGCCTCACAGTTAGACGGTGCCAGTTCGATTCTCGGTTAGAGCGTCTTCTGTGTGGCGACATGTGTGAATGGGCATTCCTTCATTGAAGGTTGCGCGTTAGGCCCGGCAAGCCAGCATGTAAAAATCTACTGCTAATCATTACCAGACCAGAGTTCCGCTGTGGTGACTCCTAACCGGGAAAAGCCGAAAGACACAACAACATATAAAAGCTGCACATTGCCTCCAACATTGCTAAGCATACCAGGAAAACAAATGGTTCAAATTAGCAATGGAAGAGCAAGACTCCTTCCTTTCCTAACTAGTGCAGGAGATGGTGTGCTGTTCTGCAAAGTAAGCACCTGAACACTGTGACCTTCTGAGGTGGTGCTAGAATCCATTAGATGGAACCATTTGTTGTACTGGCCCTGTAAAGAGTTTTTAGCAAAAGACCATGTTGAATTTCAGGCAAATCCCCACCACAAAAGCAGTACAATCACCACAAGCTAACATACTGCATACAGGAATGAGTTAAGGGTATTGGGGCAATGGGGGTCATATGGTGGATATGTAAATAAGGACTCCGTCTCTGTTCCACCAAGAGCTCTGCCTTTGATATTAGTCTGTAACATGAATGACAACAGAGAGAAATATAACTCGGGGTAGGTGAATCTTAGAAATGCCAGTGGGAGTGATACATAACTGCAATCTCCATGTACAACATCCATGATAATGTATTTTCCTGCTCCCAAGTGATGTGCAATTGGAGAAAAGGGGCCTGGCACCTTATCCTATTAGTAGCTTTGTGAAGATCAGTTATTGATGAAAGAAAACTATAATTAATGTTAAACAAGATGTGTATTACGTCAGATAAATACATATGAGATGCAAATGTAGAAGGGGCTAGTGTGAGGGTTAGCACACATGAGTAAGGTGATACAGGAATGAAGGAGTGTATGTGGTGAAGGGTAAGCAGGTAAAGGATTTGTTGCTTTTGATAAGAGAAGTTGTAGATAGTACTGATAGAGAGGGTGAATGCAAACTGACGGTGTGTGATATTGAGTAAGCTTTTGATTCTATGGTTCATGAAGGGATGTGTGGAATACTGAAAAAAATTATAATTCTAGTCAAAGGGTAAGTGAAGTGATTAGAAACATTTATAATGCTACTTGAAATAGAGTAATAGTAAACATGTTGTAGGTAGGAGGATAAAAGTTCAGAAAGGAGTTAAACAAAATTGTACATTGAGTGGGTTGTTATTTGAGTTAGTGATGAATGTGGTTTTAGTGAAATGTTCTGAAAAGCTGTATTTAGCAGGAGGGAAATACTTGCAAATGTGAAATTACCATTGTCTGTGTTATACACTGATGACTTATTTGTGTTGGTTAAAAAACATGGTGGGATTGAAAGAGATAGCTGGGGAGGTGGAAGAATTAAAGGAAGTAGGTATGAAATTAAATAAACAAAGGAGCAAAGGTTTTGGAGATATTATTTAAATTAGTGGGTGTATATTTTATTAGACAAAAAGTAAGTATTCTAGGTATAAGATTTGGAAAGCAGAGTATACCAGATGAAAAATGGAACGAATCAATAAAAAAAAAAGATTATGGTGATATAGGAGGCATTTAAAATGCCTTAAAAACATATTTGCTTCACTTTATGTTATTAAGGAAGTTAGGATATTTGAGTGGGATTTCATTTTCCAAAGGAGAGAGAAAACATATTGCTAGATATAGTCTTTGAGTTTAGTTATATATTGGGAAACTCCAACTTGGAACAAAGCCAATTTTCAGTGGAGGTCCGGGGAGTAACAGTCCAAATGCATGTCTATAATGTGGGAGGAAATTGGAACACCTGAAGGAAACCCACATGAATGCAGGGAGGACATGCAGACTCCACACAGAAGACACCCCAGCCAAGAATTGAACCAGAGAACCTCTTGCTATGAGGCAACAATGCAACTGCTGCACCACTGCTCCATCCTCAAGTTAGTTCTTTGAATTAAAAGAAATACACAAATGCCGGTCAAATAGATGAATGAAATACAACAATTTTTGTGGAGAGTGATGTTAGGAAAGCTGACAGTAAAGGGGCTGATGAAATATAAACAGTTATGTGAGATAATGTACTTCTTTTGTAAGGTGGAAGAATGTTTTGGGCATGTGAGCAGAGCCTCTCTCCATCCAACTATTGCATATGTGCTGTCTATACCTAAAAATCAGTCATGTTGCTATTTAATCATTTCATTTGCTATTGTAAATTGATAGTAATTTTTTGCTGATTATAAGTGAATTTTGTTAAATTTTATTTTCTGAGGGGCTTTTCTCCCTGGGTCTCTGCTGAAAATGAGCCAAAACCTCAGTCAGACTAACCCGGTTAACAAATGTAAAATAAATAAAATAAATAAAATAAAATGTGACAGCAATGTGTGGGAAGATGAGGGAATTTTGTAATAAGCTTGCTTTGAATGCAGTCATGAAAATGTTAATGCATGAGTATAAGACAAAAGTAAAGGGAAGAAAGATAAATTGGATAAGATTCTGATAAGTGTACTGTAGATTTTAAGGACCTGCAATTGTGAATGGAAACTATATATAACAAGTTATGTGATTTTAGTTTGGAATGAGGAGTTATATATATAAGTTATGTGACTGTAGTTTGGTATTAAAAATATGTTTATGGTTATGTAGAAAAGGGTGGATAGAGTTTGGAGTAAATTATACCTAAAAATGTTTAATTTGAGGAGGAAAATATATGTAAGAATGTTTGACTTGTGTGATGTCCCCACTCTGAGCTAGTAATCAAGGAACCTGAATCCTTACCACTGACACTGGAGAGGGACATTCAAAAATAGACACACAGTATTTCCAAATGCAGCACTCTGCATCAAGTGCAGTTTCCCTTTTGAGCACACAGGGAACACACTCAGTCTGCGGTTTAGATTTCTTTCTCTGTCTCCCTCTAGATCCTCAATAAGACTCCCCACTGGCACAGCTATAGAGTTGAGTCCTCAGCCGAATGTCCAAGCCAAGTCCTCCAGCATCCTCTCTGTGAAACTAGTGCTTTGTGTCCCTGCTCCAAGCAGCTGACACACACACACACACTTTGAGATTTGATTTGCACACACACACACACACACACACACACACACACACACACACACACACACACACACACACACACACACACACACCTGGGAAAGAGGCAGGCACAGTTTTACTAGCTATGCTCCCTTCTGCCCAGACTATAAGGTAGTTACTGTCACCAGACACTCTAAAGCCAGCTACAAGGGTACCCAATTATGCTAAGTGAAATTAATATTAATACAAATTGTAGTGTTTTGACCAATGCAGTAAGGCTTTCAGGAGTGGCCAGAGAGTCACCACATAGATATAAGTACTCTCAAAATATTCTCTAAAGAACCAGCTATAATGAAAAGTGTAAATATATTTAATAATAAATAATAAGAGAACATGAAAATACTAAATATCTATCTACAGTAAACACCAGAATTTCAGACAAAGGAAATATTAAAATAACATGTATGGATAGATTCACACTGATACAGAAAAACAGTACTTAACTAATCTCTTTATATTTTCCTGACTGATTTAAAGAATTATTATTCCCTTTTCACTTATTAGAACAAGACAAGATGAAGAAGGTGAGGGGTTCTTCTTTTTCAGGTTCCAAAAAGCAGACTGCAATCAGACTTCAGTCTCATCTAGTATTAACATATCATTACAGAGCTGACTTACAGAATGACATCACACACATCTGGTTCCCATACTACTCCTTTGGCTAGAAGTTACCAGGATTTAGCACATATGTATTACAATGCATATCTCAAGCTTTGCTAAAATTTATTGCAGCATCTGGAAGATGTAAAACAATTTTAACACTTCTGCTCTTCCTACAGAGACTAACAAACCATACTTCTTACATACATTGAGTCTCTGGCTTCATTCAAAACTGTGAGATAACATCTTTATGGCCTAGGCCAGGTAATTTAACATTTTTCAAAGTTAGCAGCAGCTGGACTGTGATTAACCTCTTCTCTTCCAGTATCCTTTGTTATAATATATACATTTCAACAATTACAATAATGCATGTATATTTTTTTCTGTCCAGCAGGGCACACTGTTGGTACAATACAAACAGCTTTACAAATACATTTTCAACACAAGCATCTGTACAACTCAGTTTGATATACAAATGACATATAATTCTGTACAAAATTTCAGCTAGCTGTGCTGGCATATGTTACATATCCACTGCCCTACTTCTCCTGGCATAGCTGGCAATACCTTACATTGTCAAAACTTGTTTTATAAATATGCAAATAATTGTTGATTTTGGGGAAAAAGCTCCCTTACTTTTTTTAATAAACGCCACTGGATCTTTTATATACACAGTTGCTGCCAACAACTCAGGCAGATGGGACCTCTATTTAAAATCTCATCTGAAGGATGTACTGCAATGTCAGAAATGTAAAATAAATATATGCACCTGGAACTCACAGCCTTCTGATCTTCCAGCATTACAGATGAGTGTGCTACCAACTGAGCCACTGACATTGACAACTGACAATCTCTTCATCCATATCAATCGAGGCATCGGCTTTTTTTGAATGCACCATCATAGTAATCTATTAGATGATCCTCTGAAATGGCTGTCCAATGGATATGAATTGAAGCTCCCAAATTTCCTCTGGACATGATGGAACAAAACTGCAGTCTGTGAATCACACATACAATGTGATTTCTGAATCACAGATGACACAAAGTGTACCTTCAAAGTAGTGTGATGCAAGTACTTACACAGGTCTGCAGTATGAACTCATGGCTATGAGCTGTCAGTGGTGAGCATAGACAGCAAGCTGCACTATAAGTCACTGATGTGTAGCATCAAAATAAAGTTATTCATAGACATTCATGCACCCTGACCTAATTTGCCAATGTATCAATCAAAATATTCACACCGGACCACCACGGAGCTAAAATCCTTTTAATAAAACAATTTGAGAACCACAAAGACAAAAGAAAAATAAGTTGCAGCTTCAGCAGAGAAAATGGATAAGCACTTTCAGCTTAATAGTCTTCTTCAGATCCTCAGTTTGTTCTGCTTCAGCAAATTGTTTCCTACATTCCGAGTATAGCGGGAGTCCTTTTTGACTTCTTATTTCATGTATCTTCTCCATGTTCATGTTAAAATCTCTCTTTGTGTAACCTCTATTCTTGAGTTGTTGTAATAAAGCATGATATTCATGATTAAAAACTTCTTCAGTGCACAGTCTGGAAAACCATACCAGCTGATTTTCCATGATGTTAGAAAAAATATGTCTGGGGTGCATACTACTCTTATGGAGTAAGTGATTCCTGCATGTTCCTTTTCTAAAAATGGATGTGGTTATACCTCTATTCTCATCTAGGGTTAATCTGACATCTAGATTCTAGAAATTCAATCATAGTAGTGGACATACGGGTTTTCTAAGGACTCCCGCTATACTCGGAACGTAGGATTAATAAAACATTTCAAAAAACAGCAAAGAACTTTTGATAATTTATGATGTATGCTAACTTACAGCAATGACATTTCACAGATCTGTCAAATAGTGAGAAAATATTGGTCAGTTTTATCTGTGGCTGAAAATATAAAAAATATTGTAGGTGAAACACCTACATTTGTCTTTAAGAATAAAAAAAATCTGAAAAGATTATTGTGTAATAAAGGTGGAATAAGCAAGCAAGAAGATTAGCTCCAAAAAAGGTACTTATATATGTGTACATTGCAAAGCATGTAGCTGTATCAACACAATGAACTGTTTTCTTCATCCAGTTACTGGAAGGTCTTACAGTTTTAAGGGGTATGCTGACTGTAACACCAAGAATCTTATATACTTAGCAGCTTGCCAAAACTGTTCAACTTTTTATTTAGGTAAAACCAACAGAAAATTTAAAGAATGGATTTTATGCCACATGAGTGATATAAAGAACTGCGTGAAACTCAATGCTCTAGCAAATCATGTTATGGAGCATGTTGGCCATTCGTTTAACTTTATGGTTCTTGAGGCTCTTCAAGAAAATATAAGGGAAATTGATATTAAAACAGAGATCAATGAAGTTAAATGGATAGCGGGCTTGCAGGCTGATCAGAAGCACGGTTTGAATGCAGTACTTCTGATAAAACCTGTGCTAAAGAGGCGGCACCCCTATTAAGAAGTACTGAATAGTAGAAAGAAGGAGTTGTCCCGTTCTGAAGCTTCTGATTAGTTGATTGTCGTACTTAAACAATTTGCTGAAGCAGAACAAACTGAGGATTTGAAGAAGGCTATTAAGCCGAAAGTGCTTATCCATTTTGTCTGCTGAAGCCATGACTTATTTTTCTTTTGTTTTTATGGTTCTCAAGTTGTTTTATTAAAAGGATTTTAGCTCCGTGGTGGTCCGTTGTGGATATTTTGTTTGCTGTATTTCTCCTACGTTTCCTGAGGACCTTTAGAGATACACAGAGGCTTATTCTTATTTTATTCTTATTTAATTTGCCAATGTGGTGTGCAAACAGTTATGGAATTGCATTGTTTTAGAGGTATGGTAATATTCTGTACAGCAGGTCATGCAGATTTGGGAAGCTGTAATTGATATTTGAGCAACAGTATTAAGAGAAGTAATAGTACTATCTGGACATATATACAGCTCTGAGGAGGCATGCTAGTTTCTCTGAAAGTATATGGTAAACTGTTTTTGTCTGCCTTCCTAAGGATGTGCATCCTTACACTAGAATTCTCATTACAAAAGGCCAGCGATATGAATGTACATGCCTACATGTCTGCAGCACATGTAGATTATACTGGCAACAAAGCAGTCCATGACATCAAGACAACCTATCCCTGTATATACCTGTCACTACACATAATGGGGATACTGCCTGTGTAACCTCTATAGTGGCATATGATATAAGTACATTAGTCCTATGCTTACACTAGTATAGATCCCTTGAGTAGAGTGCAGGTGCCATAAAGGTACGACAGCGGGTCTATATTATAACATTGAAGTCTTAAAACTTCGAATGTTATAATATCGAGCCATTTCGATCAAAAGACTACAACATCGAACACTCAGAAGAGTGAATTTTTTTCCCAGGGAAAAAATTTGCTGTTCCGACAAACATACACACAAGACAAGCACACCAAAATAAATAATCCACACACATACACTTCACAAAACCCGTTCGGTGCATAGGGTTCAATATTATAACATTTGAAGTTTTAAGACTTCAATGTTATAATATGGACCCATGACAGCAGGGGATTGGGAGGTTGGCATAATGGATAAGATGTTTACCATACAAACACAAGGTGTAAGGTTTGAATCTCACATGGGGTAATCAGCTAGGCTTAAAATGGCCCACAATGGCAGTTAAGGTAGTAGCAATCTATGAACCTATGAAGGTGCACTGATAAGTGACAAGTACATCTGTGGTATGTGTTCTCATACCTGCCGTTACATCTGTAACATGCCATACTCTCAGAGCTGTCCTTGTGAATATAGTATGACATAACTAGGTTACTTGTTTGTCTGTAGCTGTCATCTTGCCAGCCCAAGGTGCATACATTTTACAGCTCTGTATCATGTTCACAGGTGTTGGCATGTCCTGAAGATGAAGTAGACAGCACAGGCAGGACAATTTCAGGCCTGCTGAAAATGATGGTCTGCTACAGGCTTTTAGGACACATGGACGGCACTTACTGGGGGGAGAGAGGGTGCTGTCATGCCTTTATGGCACCAATTGTGGCATACAGTGCCCATGGTGTAAATACTGTTGCAGGGCTACAATCACACATTACAGCAGTATTGTAAGCATGTTGCTAACATGCTATGCCATGCCAAGGCAAAGGCATGTTCCAGAGCACCAGTGAGGTTAACTGTAGAGATAACCACCAATACATAGCAGGCTGACAGAGACAGGAAAGTTTTTGGTGTCCCTAGAGGAGCACAATGATTCTGGAATTTTCCTTGGAGGAGTAGACACTAGCTTGAGCATGGACCCCCTATCTCAGTGGATGATGCACTAAGTTGGTGCCATGCTCATCAGATTTCTGTATAGTAGCAGCATCACTGCTCATAGAAACTATATGGGGACCACAGCATATGGGGTCTATATTTTGTTACAGGAAAATCACAAATCTAACCATGTTAGGATGGCAGCAGACGTAAGTTGGGATTGTATATAGTACATACTGCATGTCATACATATAGTATATACGCAATGGATGCATTGAAAAGAGACAATGAAGTGGTGTATGGGTTCAAGTTATTTATTGTACATAAACATGTCAAGAACTGTAATTAGAACTTGTGTTTAAGCTAAATGATTCATCCACTACTTCAAACACACTGGCATGTGCATCTCCATTCATGACTGAATTCACTCTGTCTGACTGTACAAAATGTCAGTGTTCTTACACGTGCTCAGTATTTATATGCACATGCTATCTGGCTAAAGTGGCTAAATGATCTACATCCTCCCTCTTTGATTTGTTCGACATGTAATAGGAGAATAAGACAACCTATACGCTACATAATGTTTCAATATTAATAACAAATCAGAACTCAGGTCCAAGTCACTGTGTATTTTGGATTGGGTCTGGAAATTCTACCCGATCTAGTTACATAAAAACTTTCACTGGGGTTAGCAACAGGGACCGTGTCTGGGGAATTCTTCTCAAACGAAATTTCAGGGATTGCATCAGGATTATTCAAGGTAAGTACACTGTCCTCTGAAATCTGAACAAATGTAGGGTCACTCTGAGAAACAGAGTCTTTGGCACAGGCAATCTGCTGCATCACTGGTTCAGAGACTGGAAGTATATGTCTTTGGGCACTTCTAAAATCCATTCCTTCTGATTGTACAACATGAGATCTCAGTTCCTCACACATATTTTTGATAATTCCTATCCGGTCATATCCTTTAGATGTTTGCATCCTTACAATCTCTCCTTGTCTTAATGGTCTAAGAGGTTTGCTAGATTTATCGTAGTACAACTTTTGTGACTGGCATTTTTTTCAAAAGCTGAGTCTTGACCACTCTGTTGTTGTCAGCATTTGGAATCAATAATTGTTTACTGATCAGCAAGATTGTTCTTGTCTGTCTGGACATTAATCTCTGGGCAGGTGGACCAAGCAAGTTATCTCAGGGCATATTTATGAGAATGAGTAGGTTAAGAAAAACATTGGTACCATCTCTCTTGGATTTCTCTAACAAACATGTTGCACTTTGAACTGCATGTTCAGCTAATACATTGGACTGTGGATACTCAGAACTATTAGTAACATGGACAAAGTCCCAAGATTCAGCAAATTTTATGAACTGCTGACTTGTAAACTGTGTACCATTATCAGATACATCTCTGTGCAGACTACCATGGATAGAAAAATGTCTCTTCAGTTTTGTAATGACAGTGCTGACCATTAAGTTAGGAAGAAGGTCAATTTCAAAACAATTCACGTAAGAGTCTACTAACACTAAGTAATGCTAACCATTCCATTCAAAAATATCAGTAGCAACCACCAATCATGGTAATTCAGTAATCTGGTTTAGCTGAAGTGGTTCTTTTTTTTTTGGTGTGGTTTGGTGCTGATGTAAACTGAACATGCTAGAGTGTCCTTTCCTATATCTTTTGACACTGATGGCTGAAATACTATACCTCTTAGGTTCATAGGTTCATATGTAGAACTAGGCTATTGGCCCTAGGGCCTATATAAGCCTAGCCAAACAGTACCCTGGCTTTCATCACCCAAGAAAATTATTTTCCTGTGCCCCTGTCAAGCAGAGCCACAGAAGTGATCCCTGGGGTGAATTTCCTATCTCCCATCCAATCATCAAGATTTTTCTTGAAGAGTGCTAATGAGGAGCTTTGTTTGATATAGATAGGTAGTTTGTTTCAGAGTATGGGAAGTCTCTGGGACAGGAATCTATCCCTCCGGCATGTTCTGTTTATTGTGGTGACAAGATTTAGGTCCCTAGAGCGTGTAGCTCGGAGGGACTGGGATTTCTTTAAGTGGAGCATGTCCAGCAGCTCTGGGTTTGATATAGCTTTGTATGTTAGGCAGAGATCGCCCCTGAGTAGGCGATATGCAATGGAGTAAAGCTGGAGTTTTTTGAGACGGTCATCATAGGGCATCTCTTTGAGGCCGGTAATCCTCTTAGTGAGGTATTTCTGTGGCCTTTCCAGTTATTGTAGAAGTTTTGTGAAGTATATACCAAAAGGGGCATTGTACTCTATAATGGGTCTAATGAGTGATGAGTAGAGGGGAACAATGACCTCTTTTTTCCTGGATGAGAAACCTTTTGTGATGAGGTGTGCCATGTAGAAGGATTTCCTGACTACTGTGGTGATGTGATTATCAAAGGAGAGACTACTGTCCACCTGTGTCCCAAGGTCTCTTATCACACTTTCAGTGTCAAGTAGACTACTGCCTATGTGGTAGTTCATGGGTACAGCGTTTTTACCAAAAGGGATGACAATGCACTTTTTGGCATTGAGCTTGAGGCCATGGCTTTGACACCAGGCATCTGTCTCAGTGAGGCCCTTTTGTAGTATGTCCACATCATTAGGAGTTTTGATTATGACTCCTAGTTTGCAGTCATCTGCGAACTTTATTAGTGAAAGACCTTCTGAGTTAGCCTGTACTTCGGAGAAGTAGATACCAAACAGGAGAGTACCCAGGACTGAACCCTGTGGTACTCCACTTGTCACTGGTCTGAAATTGGACTTAGAGTCTGCTACTTTCACAGTGTGGGTTCTGTCAGTGAGCCAGTTGGAAACCCATCTTGTGACATAGGGATTTATATCTAGTTTAGTGAGTTTATCTATAATTCCAGAGTGGGGGATGGTGTTGAAAGCCTTGCTCTTCTTTTGGTTGAATCAATACCAAGCTGACCACAATGCAAAATCTGGATATATTCCTGTTGTAATGCTGAAGGAATAACCACTTTAGGACCTTTCATGACGATTCCATCTTCCATCATGAGCTCGCCTCGATAAGGAAAATACTTCTGTACACCAAGTGGTAGACTAGTTTGTCATGTTGGCCATTCTTCACTGATAAAATGTTTCAGCTTCTGGAGAACAGAGTCTAAATCTGTGTGATTTCTGAGTTCATCAAGATATGATGAGGAAAAATTTCTGACTTTCATGACTTCAAAGTCTGCTTTCTCATTGTCATGCTGTTCTGTTGTTTGCCTAGACGCTCTCAATAAAATATCTGCAAAGTATAAATATTTGCCTTTTGTATAAACAATATTGAAATTGTACTTTTGCAAGTTTAACATCATGTGTTGCAGATGTGCTGGGTCTGAATGTATTGGGTTTTTCAGAATTGTCAGTAGAGGCTGGTGATTAGTCTCAGTTTGAACAGGTTTGCCATAAATATAATCATGGAAGTTCAAACATGCAAACATTACTGCCAAAAGCTCTTTTTCAATTTGCGCATACTGCATCTCAGTTTGGGTTAAAGTTCTGGATGCATAGGCTACTGGTATGCCTTCTTGAAGACATGCTGCACCATGACCATACTTAGAAGCATCACATGAAAGAGTTTCTGGTTTATGAACATCAAAATATCTCAGTGTGGGTAGACTGGCAATTTTCTGTTTCAGAATGTCAAATGCTGTTTGGTGTTATTCTAATCAGGACCAATTTATGAGTTTGTGTGTCAACTCTCGTAACAGTGCTGAAAGCTCACTCAGGTCTGAGATAAACCTTCCTAAATATTTGCTCATACCTAGAAGATGTTGCAAAAATGTGACACTGACTGGAACTGGCATCTCAAGAATTGCTGCTTGCTTAGATGGATCTGCTTGTAAGCCAGAACTAGTAAACAAATGACCCACATAAGTAACTTTACGCTTGAATTTACATTTCTGAGGATTCAGTTTAAGATTGATTTCATGTGGATGGTCTAGAACTTTTTTGAGGTTTCTATCATGTTCTTCACCACTGCCCCCTACAGTAATGTTGTAGCACATGGATAACCTGAACAAATTTGCTCCATCACACATTGAAATACTTAAATGGCAGAATTTATCCCAAAGGGCATTCTTAAGAATCTGTATCTACCAAATGATGTACTGAAAGTAGTGAACAATGAAGACTTGTGATCCAACAAAATTTGCCAAAATGAACTTTTTGCATCTAAGACTGAAAGAATAGTGACATTTGGCATAAGAGCTGCTACTTCTTCTGCTGTGCACATCGGATGATGAGGATGTTTAAGCGCTTTGTTTAAATCTCTGGGCTCTATACATATTCGAATATCATCTGAGCTTTTCTTGTGAGCTACGACCATGGAGGATACCCATTCAGTCAGTTCTTTTACTGGAGTTATCACACCTAAATTTACCATTCTGTCTAGTGATGTTTTCACTTTGCTCTGCATTGCTACCTGAACCTTTCTAGCTAGTCTGACAACTAGGCTTACTTCATGGTTTAACTTCATGGAATATGTGATTGGTAGTTTGCCAAACTCATCTTTGAAAATATCAGCATACTTGCGAAAAATATTTTGTCTAAACCTATCATGGTTATTCAGACTTATATAGTGGACCTCATTATTAAATGAAATCAGTCCCATTCTTAAACTGTCTTTGAGGCCTAACAGTGACTGCATGTGTATTTTGACTACTTAAAACTGCAAGTCATAGCTGTTCCCAGCAGAATGGCATGTGAGAACTACTGCACCATCAATTTGAATGTCTTCACCACCATAAGCAACGCATTTCACTCACTTTGTTAAATTGAGTTTCTCACCAGCTTTTACTTTGGCAAACATATTTGCTGATATAACATTGCACTTGGATACAGTGTCTACTTTAAGCTCTACGGGCTTTCCATTAATCTGAACAGTACAAAATATTTCACTCCTTACTGCCAACTGATAATCTACTAAGTTATCAGTTTCATCGATCACAGATACACCATCAACATAAAAAGTTTGCTCACGGCTTTCTATTTGATCTACTTGCTTCTTTGGATGCTCTCTTTTAATAAAAGTATGTGCCACTTTAGACTTGCAAAGCCTTTTGAAATTATTCCACTTTTTACATTTGTGACATTGTTGACCAAAAGCTAAGCACTTTTCTCATTTAGGTTCATGGTTGCCTCCACAATTACGACAGTTAATAAGGTTGTTTGTTGTTGTGGCCACATGGGGTTTATGATTAGGGTTAGAAGCTGCCACACCCTTGGCTTATATCTCTGTTTGCACCCAATCTTATGTTGCATACTATCAACATTCACACTGTTAGTTACTGAAAGCACATTTTTCTCATTCATAAGCATATTTGTGAGCTTTTCTGTAAGCTTGTATATTTGAAAAATCTCTGTGGCTTTGCTCAATGTTAAATCATTATCTCAAAGCAAAATCTTTCTCACTGCATCATTATTAACATGACACACAAGTCTGTCCTTTATCAACTCATTTCGCAGATCATTAAATTTGCATGTTTTTGCTTTATTTCTCAAGTCAGTAATATATACTACTGTAGTTTCACCAGGGTTTTGATTTCTGTTGTAAAATATGTGCCTTTCCATTGTAATATTCGTTTGAGGGTTACACATTTCTCTAAATTTATGTTCTTGGCACTCGGGATCTTCCCATGTTTCAGCCTATATCACAATATGGCAGTTTCCCCCTCCCCTGCATACACAGCAGGTGCATACACAAATGAGCATTCCCTCTCAATGGCTTCCAAGCCTGCTAAATTAAGAAGTATGAAGGCTTTTGTACATACATTTTTATCAGCAAAAGCAACCTGTAGGAATATGTATTCTCGCTCAAACACTCTCCAATTCTCAGCAATATTGTTATCAAATGCCAGCGGTTCAGGTCTGTGAAATCCCTATGCCATAACAACACCATATGACTAAGTTTTTGAAGACTCAAAGCTTTTAAATGGAGATCGTGATTCAGTGAGGATTGGGGAAATTTACCCTTTCCTTCACTGTAGCATGATCTCAGAGTTGGTATATATAATTTGCAGGAGGTGCAGGGGGTTTCAGGGGGCTTGCCCCCCTGCTTAAATGTAAAACAAAGTAGATTTTTGTGTTTTTTTTTTTGAAGATGATCCATATATATATATATATATATATATATATATATATATATATATATATATATATATATATATATATATATATATATGTATATGTATGCAAAGGTGCCTGCAGGCAGGTGAAAGATTTTTATTTTTTTTTTAAGGGCGTTCTTCTTTAAGAATGCCCTTTGCGTACAGTCGCACAGCTGGAGCAGGTGTTTGCGACTTGTTTACATCTTTTCTGTCTGTGCAACTATAGGATTACATCTTCATCTTCTGCGCAGAATTTGAATTCCAGGAGACATTTTGACTAAGGACGAATGTACAAGTGAGAGGTAGGTGTGTGCTTGTGTGTTTTAAGTGTTTAAGAGGCATGTGTGTGTAAGAAATAGGTAGGCAGGGGTGTGTGGATGTAGAAGTAGGCAGAGGTGTGTATGCATTTATGTAAGAAGTAGGTAGGGGTGTGTGATGTTTTCTGAGCAGTTTTGCATGGTATCATCAAATAAATGAATCTCTTTTTATGAAGTACAGCTGATCACATCAAGTTCATAAGAAAATGCAAATCATGATAAATTTCTAAATCAGGCTTCATGATGAGAGGTTGTCAAGCACTTGAGCTAAGAGTCAGGTATGACGTGTATGCATGCAATTGATAGTCTGAAGATTATACTCCCCTCCAAGTGAAAGCTGATACTTCTATATGTTTTCTCTATTATTATTTTTCTTTGTGAAAACTGTAGTTTGAAAATGTTTTACTCAGTGAAACAGTCATTAGCTCTTGAAAATTTGTGAAGATGACCCATATTCATTTTAATGAGAAGTATTAACATGTTAGATTACATTGTCAAAACATTTTTGCTACCAGGCATCTAGAGATGAAAACTGAGATGATAATGGAACAAAAAAGTAGGAAAGAAATGCTTTTAGATACTTTGACTAGAAGACGATTGTTGAAAGCTAATTGATAAAGGAAGGCAGGTGGTACAGGGGAGCAAAGGAGACAACAGAGAATCTATTTTTTTCTTTTTTGAAGCCTCTGAATAATGATGTACTTGTTTAAGGTGGCTGCTACCAATATTATATGTGAACATCACAAATTTGTACTCTGATTTCATGATGGAGGATGATAGCTGAGGAGATACACTACAGAAGAGGGTATTAGTAAGGACAAAACCTGGGATATACAATAGTGAGTGCTCTTAATGATGTAATTCAGACTGAAAATACTCAAAGCTACATGGGAAATATAAATTAAAAAGGGTGATAAGTGGAATAAACATGGTTTCCACTATTTAAATTCCAAATCAACACTGACAAACAAAAGTCCCCAAAACACCAGAAGGGCAAAGATCTTACCTGTAGGTATTTTTGTGGTGAGGCTAGATCATGATCCTACACCCTCCATGTAGGGGCAAGCCACCACATCCGCTGAAGAGTCCCTGCTTCTACATGCATACAAACTGCACTAGTTATTTTTCTATGAAGAATGTGCTTCTTATTTTGCACTTCAACACCTTTTGTATGCACAGGTGATACAAGGGAAATTTCAACTCCGTGACTTGTTGAGCAAGCATTAAAATGAAGGCTTACAAAGATCTGAGTAGCTTTTTTTCTTAATGTACAATTAAAAAAGATACATAATATAGATGTACAAACCTATTATGGAAGATGCAAAGCATAAGAAATAAATAATGTATAATGGAGGTGATTACATGGCCTCCCCCAGAAAGTACACTCATTTTGGCATAGGTGTGACTAAACATTTGCTTTGCACATGAAGGTAAGCCCATGGAAAATCCTACAAGATGAGATAGTTATGAAAACTTTCAAAACTTTGTAAAAGAAGGAAATGGTAATTGAGAATGTATTGTCAACAGAGAATCCAGAGAGTCATACATGATGATATAGGGCAGATACAAAGAATGAAACTTAGAAGGAAGACAAAATATTAAATACTTTTCAAAAACAAACTAGACAACATAATTGCCTGTTTCTGGCATCAAAAAAGTAGATAATGTAATGATAAGCAAAGAAAGGACCAATGTAATCTGTAAAGGACAGGGGCAATCTGTAAAATATTCCATGCATATAACAAACTTGTGCCATCTTCTTGCCCCTAGGGACCACATATTGGGTAGAGTTTGGTTGTATTGGTTTGGCTTGTAAGAGCTCTTAAGCCATTAGCCTAGTAATTGGTTATGAACCAATAAACCTATAAGATACATACACGTAAAACAGTGGGAAGAGAAAGCAGCGATATGATAGCGGCACCCAGTAGGTAGACAAAATTAATTAAAAACTCTCTGTCAGCTAAAAGCATATATCTATAATATGTATGTTCTATATCAGGACAATGGATAGCACTGCTGCCTAATAGACCTGAGTTGTTCTGTGGCATTCTGTGGGGGACATTTTGTGTAGAGACTGCATACACCCCATCGCAGCAGCATGATTTCACCAACATCTCTGATCACCTCCTCAGTCCCCCAGTTGAGTTTGATGGAATACAGGGGAGGTTAATGGAGGTCTTCAGAATCACAGTGAATTAAGAGAGGTATTGGTGGCAGGTGATGGCCAGCAACAGGGAGCTAAAATAAATATATGAATGAATAAATGAATGAATGAATGAATGAATGAATGAACAAACAAATAAATGTGAGCTAGTGATCCTTCAAACCAATGGTGCAGCTAGGCATACTCAGTGTACTCAAATGAGTGCATTTTTTCTGAGCATCTCTTTGAAATGTCAATAATCAAAAAGCACAGAATATTTAGAACTGTGCAAAAGAATATTTGCAGTATATAGGCATACAAAGAATTAATGTGCAAAAGGAATATACCCCTAAAACTAGCTTTTTATGGATATAAATGGTAACTGTTGAAAATAGCATGCCTCTTCCTATATAGCTGGGGGTAGCATTTTGAGGGTTGAGTACATTTTTAAAGTAATAGGTGAGTAGTGGGGGCAGCAAAATTAGGTCTGAGTATAAAATGTAAATCTCTGGCTACACCCCTGCTTCAAACTGACAATCTTTGTGTACTGGATGTGCTATGGGTGAGGACATATCTGTGCATTTCTTTTCCTACTTTTCAGAAAGATTTAAAAGCTTATCTCTCTAAGCAATTCAAATATAAATGTTTCACCAAAAAATGTTACTTAGTCATTAAATGCTCTAGCTTTATCTTCCTCTCGTGTTTTACTAAAAGTTTTCATTCCCAGACTCTTCCTTCTCTTGCTGTGTTATACAAGTGCAATACTGCTCTGAATTTACACTCTAAATCATTGCTCCTGCTGTACACAAACTCAACAAAAATCTTTGTTCTTATTAGAACTTATTAGTCTAGAAATTGTTTCTTTATATCAATATATACTCGTTTTCCTGTAATTTTACACCTGGGATGAACCTGAAAGCACTACATTTAGATCTGTGTTCTATGCCAAATAAATGCATAAGTAAACATGTGCATCCTTTAATACACTGGCATAATATCTAGAATTCATTCCTCCCACCCATAGAGCATTGCAATATGCTCTGGCTCTCCAATGGCAATGAATTAGATTAAATCAAAAATCAAAAACTGAATGAAGGAATAAATGTTATAAATATGCATGAGATGCTCCATTTTTTTCCTCAGCAATATAATGATAAATGCACAGTATTCTCTATAGGTTCATAGGTAAGTACAAGGCTAGCTGCCCTTATGGCCCATTTTAAGCCTAGCCAATTCCCTTTTTGTGCTCGAAATAACCTATCCCATTTGGTTACAGAATCGCCTTACCAATTCTATGGCTAATAATTATATATTATCCGTAACAAGAATAACTGGGATCATACCATAGATAATTTGAGGGGACCCATGCATGGGATAAACCATTTAGGAGCTGCATCTTTCCTTTAGTAGGGGGCAGGCCTGGGGTAAATCTCCTGTTTCCTATCCATAGATTTAAGTTGCACTTGAAAATGGACAGGGATGAACTTTGTTTTATGTGGATGAGAAGTCTGTTCCATAGCAGCAGTATCCTCAACGAAATATACATGTCTCTCCAAACCATTCTGTTGATGTTGTTGAAGAGGTTTAGATTCCTAGACTGAATATTTCAGATACCATTTGACTTGATGATGTGCAGTAAATCCATCAGTAGTGGGTTGGAGGATGTCTTGTATGCCAGACATAGGTCACCTCTTAGCAGTCTGTAGGATACAGAGTATAGTGACAGAGCATTGTGTTAGTCCCTGTAGGACATGCTGTTTAGGCTCTGTATCCTTTTAGTAAGGCATCTCCATGTTATTTCAGTTGTTTCACTGCAGCACTAATTAGACCTGTGAAGTGAAGCATTCTGCTACTGAGAACTACAGTGAACTGTTTTAACATATGTACCTGTGATTAGGGAAGAGAAGTTCAGCACTTTGGTAAGACTTCTAGAAGGTCATCAATATATGCTAGGTTGCAGTACTGCTGCATGGAATAATTCTGGTATCTAGAAGGCATTATACACACCACTGAGTAGATAAAGCATCTCATTTGCTATGCTAATCTGATATCTACACAGTAGCCTTAATAAAACGATTGGAAAACTTGAAAACACATTTATCAAGGCAGAGCATTCTGTAAATGTAACGTGTAAATGTGTTAATGAGCAGGTGCTGACACTGACCACACAGTGTGTGTGTCTGTGTGTGTGTGTGTGTGTGTGTGTGTGTGTGTGTGTGTGTGTGTGTGTGTGTGTGTGTGTGTGTGTGTGTGTGTGTGTGTGTCTGTCTGTCCATACCTCTCAACTATACAGATTTTCACAGAATGTCTAGATTTTTACCTTATATTTTTGGTCTGTTCCTTATAAAAATCCTGCTAAGGATTAAAGTTACTAAATAATGACATGCATTTGAGTTTCAGACTTAATATCCTTCAGAAAATGCATTTTAACACAAATCCTGTTCTAGCTACTTTCTAAATGTGTCCCTAGTTTGGGGGCTTTGTGTGTGTGTGTGTGTGTGTGTGTGTGTGTGTGTGTGTGTGTGTGTGTGTGTGTGTGTGTGTGTGTGTGTATGTAGAACAGGGAGGTAGCATACCCCTCAGCTGTCCAGGTTTTTGCAGAATGTCCATATTTTTGCCCCATATTCCTCGTAAAAAAGATTGGAGTTGCTAAATAATGACAGACATTTGAGTTTTATAGATCATATCCTTTAGTTAAATGCATACTAACACAAATCCTGTTGTTCTAGCAATTTTCTAAGTTCATGACAGAAATATGTATAATCTGTCCCTATTTATTTTATGCTTTGTCCAGATTTCTTGCATTGAGATGTTGAGGCGTGTGTGTGTGTGTGTGTGTGTGTGTGTGTGTGTGTGTGTGTGTGTGTGTGTGTGTGTGTGTGAGAAATAGTGAAACACCCTAGTTAGAGTTAGCAGGTGGAATTTATTTTCAAGTACATTTTCAAGGAATTGAGCTTCAAGGGGAGAGAAGTTTACTGCTGCTCATGCTAAGTCTGCTTAAAATGTACAACTGTTTTGTTCAGCAAATGGTATCACTGTTGCCATATAGAGTTTTACAGCAGCTTTAGTAGCACAGCAGGTAGCATACTTGCATCTTGATGCAGAGGGCTATAGGTTCTGCTCCCATAGCATGTAGCTTTGTATTTTAAGAGGGTGGGGTGCTGCAGACCTGAGTATGTCCTCCTTTGGATGAGGTGCCTAGTAACTATGAACTTGTTTTTCAGCTTGCCACCCATTCCCTACTGGAATATAGCAGCTTACCATTTTTTTAATGTAACATAGGCAATTCATTCTTCAAGGGCAGAAGGCATTGAAGCTGTAGATGAATCACTGAAATATAAAGTTGTTTTCTAGCAACAGCCTCTTCATTCGTTTCAGATCTCTTTAATGTGGAATTATTCAGATGATTTACTTCTGCGAAGATTGTGCATATCGACTGATATTGGTGGATTGTAATAACAGCCATTCTGAGTGGCCTTTTATGGTTGAAATGAAATTGGCAGTTTGTCATTATTGGTTCATATGTTTTATGTCACTGCCTACTGGCAAAATGTTCAAAACTATAAATTTCAAATGCACTATATCAAGTGGTGCTGTATTATACAAGGGCTATAATTAAATTATTATATATTAGAATTGATTCACCTTCCTGATTGTATTAAAGGACTTTTGCATGGTCCTAAAATGTGTGCAAGGGGCCAACGATTTGAAAACAATACAAATGTAAACTTAACATGCCAATGGTCAGATGCATTTTCTTTGAATGTGGGTTTCAATGCTGTTTCAATTAATGTGACTTTCAAAGGTAGAGAAGTTTTAATGCCAAGTCTGTTTTCATTGTAAGACTATTACTTCATTTAGCAAATGTCTATCAGCGTTTGTGCTATAAAATTTGAAATAAAATATGTAAATTAAATTGAAATATCTGTAATATCATCTTAGAAGTAAAGCATAAAACAGTATGCACATACGAGTTTTGAACAGTGTGTATGGCAACTGGGGAGAAACAGCCAAGCAATGGGACACTAAAATGGCTGCATGGAGGGGGTGAGTGGGGGGGGGGCACAGGGTTTGCCCCCTCTGCACAAAATCCTGCAGACTCCCCTATATATATTATCATCATCATCTTCTTTCAGCTGTTCCCGTTAGGGGTCACCACAGCAGATCACTTGTTTCCATTTCTTCCTGTCCTCTGCATCTTGCTCTGTCACACCAACCACCTGCATGTCCTCTCATACCACATCCATAAACCTTATCTTAGGCCTTCCTCTTTTCCTATTACCTGGTAGCTTCATCCTTAGCATCTTTTTCCCAATATACTCAGCATCCCTCCTCAGCACATGTCCAAACCAACAATATTTGTGCCTCTCTGGCTTTGTCTCCAAACCTTCCAACCTGGGCTGACCCTCTAATATACTTATTCCTAATCCTGTCCACCCTCATCATACCCAGTGCAAATCTTAACATCTTTAATTCTGCCACATACAACTCAAACTCCTGCCTTTTTGTCAATGCCACTGTCTCACTACCCTTTTGTAGACCTTCCCTTTCACTCTTACAGGTACTCATTTGTCACAAATCACTCCTGACGCACTTCTCCACCCACTCCATCCTGCCTGTACTCTCTTCTTCACCTCTCTTCCACACTCACCATTACTCTGAGCTATTGATCCCAAGTACTTAAACTCATCCACCTTCGCCACCTCTACTCCCTGCATCCTCACCATTCCTCTAGACTCCCTCTCATTCACACACACATAGTCTGTCTTAGTCCTGCTGACCTTCATTCCTCTTCTGTCTAGAGCATATCTCCATCTCTCCAGGGTCTCCTCCACCTGTTCCCTACTCTCACTACAGATCACAATGTCATCTGCAATCATCATAGTCCACGGGGACTCCTGTCTGATCTCGTCTGTCAACCTGTCCATCACCATTGCAAATAAGAAAGAGCTCAGAGCTGATCCTTGATGTAACCCCACCTCCACCTTAAAAGCATCCGTCTCTCCCACCACAGACCTCACCACTGTCACACTACCCTCGTACATATCCTGTACCACTCTTACATACTTTTCTGACACTCCTGATTTCCTCATACAATACCACAACTCCTCTCTAGGCACCCTGTCATATGCTTTCTCTAAGTCTACAAAAACACAATGCAACTCCTTCCGACATTCTCTGTACTTCTCCTTCAACACTCTCAGAGCAACGATCGCATCTGTAGTGCTCTTTCCTGGCATGAAACCATACTGCTGATCACTAATCATCACGTCCCTTCTTAACCTTGTTTCCACTACTCTTTCCCATAACTTCATGCTGTGACTGATCAATTTAATCCCTGTAGTTACTACAGCACTGCACATCACCCTTATTCTTAAAAATCGGTACCAAAACACTTTTTCTCCATTCCTCAGGCATCCTCTCACTTTCCAAGATTTCATTAAACAATCTGGTTAAAAACTCCACTGCCATTTCACCTAAATACCTCCATGCTTCCACAGGTATGTCATCTGGGCCAACAGCCTTTCCATTCTTCATTCTCTTCATAGCTATCCTTACTTCCTCCTTGCTAATCCATTGTACTTCATGATTCACTATCCCTACATCATCCAACCTTCTCTCCCTCTCATTCTCTTCATTCATCAACCCCTCAAAGTACTCTTTCCATCTGCTCAACACACTCTCCTCGCTTGTGAGTATGTTTCCCTCATTATCCTTTATCACCTTTACCTGCTGCACATCTTTCCTAGCTTGGTCCCTCTGTCTAGCCAATCGGTACAGGTCCTTTTCTCACTCCTTAGTGTCCAACCTTTCATACAACTCTTCATATGCCTTATTCTTAGCCTTCGCCACCTCTCACTTTGCCATGCACCTCATCTCCTTATACTCCTGTCTACTTTCTTCATCTCTCTGACAATCCCACTTCTTTGCCAACCTCTTTCTCTGTATATTCTCCTGTACTTCCTCATTCCACCACCATGTCTCCTTGTCGTCCTTCCTCTGTCCAGATGTGATACCAAGCACCTTTCTAGCTGCCTCCCTTACTAGCTCCCCTGTAGTTACCCAGCTATTTGGTAACTCTTCACTGCCACCCAGTGCCTGCCTTAACTCATCCCTGAACTCCACCTCACAATTGCCCTTTTTCAATTTCCACCATTTGATCCTTGGTGCTGCCCTCACACTCCTCCTCCTCTTCTTGATAACCAACGTCATCCTACAAACCACTATCCTATGCTGCCTAACTACACTTTCTCCGGTCACCACTTTACAGTCTCCAATCTCCTTCAAACTGGCTCTCCTACATAAGATATAATCCACCTGTGTGCATCTTCCTCCACTCATGCATGTCACCCAATGCTCCTCCCTCTTGTTAAAATACATATTCACCACAGCCATGTCCATCCTTTTCACAAAATCCACTACCATCTGACCTTCTGCATTGCTTTGTTTAACACCATACCTACCCATCACTTCCTCATCCCCTCTGTTCCCTTCACCAACATGCCCATTGAAATCTGCTCCAATCACCACTCTCTCACCCTTGGGTACAGTCATCACCACTTCATCCAATTCACTCCAAAATTTTTCTTTCTCATCCATTGCACACCCAACTTGTGGAGCATATGCACTAACGACATTTATCATTACACCATCAGTTTCCAGCTTCATAAACATCACTCTGTCCGACACTCTTTTCACCTCCAAAACACTCTCAGCATACTGTTCCTTCAGAATAACTCCTAAGCCATTTCTCCTCCCATCCACACCATGATAAAACAATTTGAACCCACCTCCGATACACCTAGCCTTACTCCCCTTCCATCTGGTCTCTTGCACACACAATATACCAACCTTCCTTCTGTCCATCATATCAGCTAGCTCTCTCCCTATACAAGTCATGCTGCCAACATTCAAAGTTCCGACCCTCACTACCACAGTCCTAGCCTTTCTCCTCTCTTCCTGCCTTCGGCCATGTCTTCCGCCTCTTCTCCAAGTGCAATCTCAGAGTTGTTATATTTAAAAAGCAGAGGGTGTGGGGGGTGGGGGGGGGGGGGGTTTGCCCCTGCATATAGTTGAAAGGTAATATGTTTCTGTATGTACTTGTGCTGGAATATACTAAGTGTTCGTATCCTGTGTGTTTTCAGGATTTTGAGTTTTCAAGATTTTGCGTTTTCAGGATTTTGGTCTCATGATTTTGGTCTTCAGGATTTTAGGCTTTCAGGATTCTGTAGCACTTCCATATATATATATATATATATATATATATATATATATATACACACACACATATATGTATATATATATATATATATATATATATATATATATATATATATATATATATATATATATGTATACACACACACACATATATATATATATATATATATATATATATATATATATATATATATATAAAATATATCTATATGTATATATAGATATATGTATAATTATATAACTTTTGTATCTATAAAATTAAACATTTGATTTGATACTGCAAATGATTTATCATTGCATAAAGCTGTAGGTATTGTGAATTATAACTTTTAGAATATAGATGCTATAGCATAAGATTCTATAGTTGGAAAACCTATCCTTCATTTTCCTATGTTTTAATCTGACATTGAAATATAATACTTGATTCATCTGTACACCAAAAAAGTTATCAGCATTTTTTAATCTTTAACATGAGTTTACTGGTGTTAGAGAGGTGGTTTGAAGTATATATAATAGCACGTAATGTTAGTAATAGCATGTAATGTTAGTAATGTCATCTACAAACAGGAATATTTTTGAATTTCATTCACTCTCTTCTTTGAAACCTTCAATATTATCATTTTATCTGAGTGAGCTTGCTAATGGCTCCATAGAGAAAGCAAATAAGAGAGGAGAGAGAGGCCAACCTTGTTTAGTTCTTTTTATTTATATTTTTTGGGAAATATATACCATTTTAATCTACCACAACAAAATATTGTATAATACTTTCATTAATTTTGTAGAAAAATCTGGAAAACTGAATGCCTGCAGGATTATATATATATATATATATATATATGGATCTAGGACATATACTCGAATGTGAAAATCACCGAACGTGAAATTAACTGACATATACCACCGAAAACCAATATGCACGAAAAGGCAATTTCCCACGTCACAGGTAACCGAAAACAACAGAACGGCAGATAAGTGCAGGAACACCACAGTGAACATTGACAGTGCACTACAAACATGATATAATTCCCATTATTCAGAATCCCATTATCAACAAACCAACTATAATTCTTGAAACACACGTCTTGTATTATGTAGTATTAACACATAAATAACTGTCATCTTTAGATCGGACCCATTTTACAGAATGTAACATAGATCTCCGATTAGGTAAATGAGCAGCACACTCTAGTGAAGTGGACGCTACAGCATCGTCCACAATAATGCATGGTGAATCACGAGAATATGTTGCTCTTTCCCTCAATTCATGCTGGATACGGTACTTTTCTACTTCTGCAGGCTCACCAGAGTGGAAATGATCCACAGATTTCACTAGCTCTTCACCAGACGTTACAGATATCGTAATAGCCCTACCCTTACATTTTGACTCACTTTGTACTTACAATTCCAGTACTTCCTAGTTTTAGTTTTCTTTTCCAACTGATACACATAACCGTCTATAAGTAATATTTCTCCCCCACGCTGTGATTTACTTGTTGTATATACTTGACCCAAAACACCGGGTGCTAACCTACAGATATCCGCCATTGTGTTTTAGTATGTTAGTACACGTCCATTCACAAGTCACTGCTATTTAAAGTGGAAGTAACCACTAAACATATTACCATCGGTTTCGGTTATCTGGGTTTCTATCAATTGTGTCTTCGTGTATATTGGTTTTCGGAGGTATATGTCCGTTAATTTCACGTTCGGTGATTTGCACATTCGAGTATATGTCCTTGATCCATATATATATATATATATATATATATATATATATATATATATATATATATATATATATATACTACAATGTTCAAGAACCAAAAGCCTTTTCAATATCTAAACTAATTAATATAAAATCCTTTTTTTATATTTCTGTACTCAGTTAATGTTATTTTTCTTTTAATATTATCGTGTGTTTATCTTTGAATAATAACTCTAGTTTGATCTGCCAACAGCTCATCTCCTTATTTATCAGACCTGTCTTTGGTTCCTCTGGGCTCAAATTGATGCAAGTCTGGACAGGTGAGGAGATTAAAGAAACTGGTGCAAACTCAGTCTCATACTGTTGCTGGAGGGTGTGCCCTAACTCCCAACACCCCATGCTGGCTTTGTAAGCTACACAATCACTACATTTGAGAGGTGCATGCAAGCTTATGTGCATGTGCAACCTCTTGACTAAGCAAGTCATTGGTTATGCAGCATGGAGCTCACTAGGCTTTTAATGCTTTTGGTGTCTCCCTGTCCCCAGGAGGAGCCACTGTAAGCCACTAGCTCCCATACTCTCCCTGTGGCCTCTCCAGCACCTGTGCTCTTGACTGAACACTAGTCATCTGAGGTGCAGTAAGGGCTTTATCCCTCTGTGCCAAGGGGGTCACTTCTGCAAAAGATGTTTCCTTCTAAGCAGCCCTCCCCCAATCCCTAAAGCAGAGAATGTGGTTTCCCCAGTCTTCATCAGAGAAATTGCATCTACTCAGTGTGCCCCATAATGTGTGCAACCCTCCCATCTCCCTGGGAGAGGCAAGAGCGACATACTTCTTGACTCTTCTTCCCTGCCTGATTCCTCCAGTGTCAGGATGGCCTATCAGTTTCCCAGTCAAAGGAGTCACAGTTAGGGCTCCACTCCTCTGCATCATACAGCCATGCATTATGGAATTTTAATAGATTTTATTTGGTTTCATCTGGCTAGAAGTCTAGACCTAGCCGATAGTCTGTGCTCAACTTTTTGTGTTACTGATTTAACAGCAGTTTCACAACTTCTACAGCTATTGGCATTTTATGATTTAAAATTGACTGATATTTTTTATTTATTGTCTTAACAAAGTCTAGAAAATATTTTCCCCCTTTTTGGAAGTCTGACTTGGAGTCATTTAAACCATCTTGATTTAATTAAAATAAAAGATTGTGCTATTCCTTTAATATTATAACACCTGCCAACAATTATACCAAATAGATATGATTTAAGGTAATCCCAAAGTACAGTGTCATTCATTCCACCATTATCATTGATTAGGAGGTAATATCATATTTCCTTATTAAACCATTCCTTAAATTCTTTACATTTCACCATATATGAGGGAAATTATATTAATTATTGTTAATCTACTGTGATTGATAGTCAGCCTGAAAGTAAGAATACTGTAATCAGAAAAATATTATGAAAACTTGTTGACAGAATCAGTTTTTACCAAAAAGAATTTATGATTGGCTACCTTACAGAGTATTTTAGACTTAATTATGTAATTTATTGCTCTGTTATCTATTTAATATAGTCACATTGTTTATTGCTGTTCTACCTACTTGCAACTAATTCTAGAACTCAGATTGTATATAGTGTACATAGTTATTTTATTATTTTTTTTTACATTGAATGCTTAAGGCTTTGTCTCTTGCATATTGTGGTTCTAATTGCTTTTATGTTCATGGTGTTATTCACATTGTTAATAAAGCCTTTTAAAAGCAAGGGACCAGAATCAGAAAACTTTCTTGTATAAAGCAAAGTGAATTTTCAAGATGAACAGCC
The DNA here is from genome assembly GCF_019279795.1 of Protopterus annectens. NCBI lineage: Eukaryota > Metazoa > Chordata > Ceratodontiformes > Protopteridae > Protopterus > Protopterus annectens. Next base: position 589,819,335 of record NC_056730.1, on the reverse strand, counting down.
ACTCACAAGGTGTGTGAGATTCAGAGGCACATGTACCAATAGTGGGTAATACAGAGAAGCAGGGTCGGATGCAGAGTGTGTTAATGACTTTATAATGGTATAATAATGAACAACATTATTAAAATGAATGGTTTGGGGTATGCAAATGGTGCAAAACTAGATGATGGAGCAACTCATAAATATCTAAAAGCTATGCTATGGAGCTACACCTGTTGTATAATTCGACTAAGATGGATGCTCATGTTCATGCTAAGAGAATTGCTAAACAGTTTTAGAGACTGCTGCAGCATTAGTAAATGTGTATCTGCAAGAGGTTCTTATTGCCATTGCTGTGCATGGCAGTGCATGTCATCACTCCCAGATGTGACGGGTCATCCAGCCTTGCTTGATGTTTCATGGATTCCATTACACTGACATTTTGGACTAATACCATGTGGATAGGCAAAGCATGCAAGAAATGGTGGATAAATGTTAGCCTCATCCACAGCCCCATGGAAGTCATGGAGTACCTGTCCCAGTGAATTCTAAGGTATGTGCCTATCCCAGTGAATGATAAGATATGTGTGGCTTTACATATATTAGCTACAAGGACCTTTCAGCAACCTGCTGGGGACAGAGTGGGAGTAACTCTGGCATCTGCTTTGAGAATACTCCATTTGTTTCTCAATGCCATGTTTCAGCATGTCAGTTAGCATATGCTGTTCCCAGGTACCAAAGAGGAGGTGGAACACCATGTGGGGATTCCATGATATTTCTTATTTTCCTGAGGTATTAGGAACATAAACTGTGCCCACATCAAAATAAAGCTGACACCTGGTAAACTAGGAAGGATGTACGTGAACTGCAAAGGGTATTACTTCATTAGCTGACATGTGGTAAGTAATGCACAGAGTATTATCTGCAGTCTGTCTGTAGGCCACACCAGCCAGTTATCACAACTCAGTCATATGGCATACCTGTGACTTGTATCAATGTTTTGTGAGGATTGACTTCCCCCATGGGCATCTTGTTGGTGATGCAAAATGAAATAGTCCAGGTTCATGTCATGTCCAGTCACAAGCAGGGAACATTATTAAAAGTATATTTGAGCTGCTAAAGGCATGCTTTCACTGTGTGGCTTCATCTGGGGATGCCCTGCAATATGACCCTAGCACTTATGCAAATGTATTTTTAGTGGGAGTAGTGTTACATAATATCATACTTGGGAGCAGTTAAAGCAGGGTGGGCTCTTGCAAAAACAGTGGTCTCCAGCACACCAGGCAGTAGACTCTGGGTTATATGAGGAGCCAGCAACAGCAGATGACCATGACAGACAGAGGTGGACACAGTATGCCATGGCACTGGCAAAGAAGGAGAGGATTGCACATAGCTTCAGAACATAGTAGAATAGAGAAAGGCAGGTACATTACAGTAAAAGTGATGCATACAAAACTGGCACTAGGCTGTGCTTACCCATGCATAGATGGGTCATGCTGTGTATCAGGCATAGGCATCCCAAGTAACAATGTACAAAGGATTGGGCACAGTTATCATCATTTGAACAGGTGGGAAACAGAGCACAGTTTGCATCTTTTGTATAGGAAAATGTGTGAGTGTTAAGGATTATTAAAGTAAAATGAGGTTTTGTGTGCATGGGCTTTGAGAGAGAGAGAGAGAAAGTGTGTGTGTGTGTGCACGTGTGTGCGTGTGTGTGTGTGTGTGTGTGTGTGTGTGTGTGTGTGTGTGTGTGTGTGTGTGTGTGAGATCTACTGAGAGCTGGAATGTGAGAGTATGGGTCTGCTCAGCAGTAGTTACAGCACTGAGGCTCAATGTACTTGATAGATCCAGGGCATGCATTGTATAGGTCTGAGCAACCTGTACAAGCACCTATCCATGAGAGCTGGCCCTGCAAGGAGTTGCACTGGTTGTACCATGATGCTAGCTGAATGTTCGCATGCTGCATGACTGTGAATGTCATCGGCTATGTATGCTATTCCCACTATTGTGAATGCCATGACCATGGAGCTATCCTTTCCTGCACATAGACACTTCCACATTAGAGGTAGTCATTGAAGTGCTAGTGTTGCAGGAACATGATCTAGGTTGTTCATGCCCATGATGCTCTCATTGTGGAGGTGGCAGTGGAATATCTTCATCGATGGTGCTTCATGTCTGGCAGGTGAGCTTGAGAGGACATGACAACTTCCAGTATGTGATTAGGTTTATCAAAACTACCTTACATATGGGATCTGCACTCCTGTAAGTCATGTCACATACCCTATATCGCTCTTACTAACTTTGCCCTCGCTATGATGGTAATAGCCTGTACCTCACCGATGGCCATGCATATATGGTGGGTTATGGCCACCGACACATGAACCTCAGGGGGAGGGTGGTATCCATGTCTCCAGTGAGCAGAATTATCCAGTGAGTTGCAGTTAGGATTGAACTCCATACCCAAGTAGTATGAATGTTCTTGTAGCTTGTCATTTATCTGAAATTAAGATTCACAGTGCTTTATAATGGATTATAGAATCCACAAGAAAAATTTGTGTGCACAATGGGTGTTTTATACTATAAGCCTGAGTGCACTCTCATCTTAAAGGACAAGGAATAAACATGGTATGGATATGAGGCTTATGGATGTGAACAGACAGAGAAAAGGCAGAAATCTGCAACAAATTCTTCTGCTGTTTTCACAAAAGTAAACAAGAGCAAAATAGTCAAGTCAAAAGTTTATTTTATTTATTTACTTTTGCTGACCAAGCTCTGAAGCACTGTTAATGTGGATGTGATGGAATCTGAATAGGACACCTGGGAATTTTACTTCTCTTTTCAGTCAATATAAGCTGCCACATGCTCATGCAGATTGGACCTTGGATTGATGTCTCATTCAGAGGATGGCACCTCAAGACAGTAGCACCCTGTAATACAACACAGTAGTTTCAGTACTGGAACATGAACCGTTATCCGATGGGGAGAGGGATAGAACCCAAAACTGTCTTTTTAGCATAAAACATCAGAAATATTTTGGATGAATGTTAAGATGATGTGCAAAACTAGATAAAAACTCAAGATATCCAGATAAAGCAATATAATGGCATACTTGGAATCCAATCCAAAATATGGCATGCTTTGTGCTAGGGAATGAATTATCAGTTTTCTTCTATTTTGTGTCAGCAGTGCCTGTTAACTCCCCCCACCTCCCATTTTAGTGCTGCTCCTTACTTTTTATCAGTAATTCCTTTAGCTTGTACCAGGATGGGGACAGTTTGATTTTTATGCTCACCTAATTATTAAAAATGAAACAAACGCAGCGATAACCAGTCATGTATACTTCCCTTTGGTAAACACAGTATTGGTATCTAAACAACAACCTCCTGCTGATCAATGGAGATGGGATTCAGATGGCTATTAGTACTAAATCTCCCAATTTGACACCTTTCCTAATGAGCTGGGAAAACTTGCACCTCTGGCTCAGACCCTGCAGGGAGGAGGCTCATCTCAAAAGAAATCTCCTCTAGCTAACTTCTCTCTTTTTTATTGGAGAGGAAATTAGATGTGGGCTGAAAGAAAGAACAGAGAACATCTGCAAACTGTTCCAGGCCTATGCAGGATGGTAGCAGAATGAAAGCAATATTCATGGACTCTACTGTTTACTTACTGTAGTTAAGACATGTTTAGGTGGTGTGTGAGTTTAGGGATGGAAAACCAATGAAAATTTCAATTGCTGCTCCACCTCTCATTTCTAGAAGGTGAGAAAGTAATTATTGGCCATTAAAGCAGCACCTTGGTTTAATTACTGTGCCAGTGACCCAGCGGTGGAAGTGTCCCTTTTAGCAGCTGTGGTGCTGATTAATAATTGGGATATACATCAATGCAGAACATGACAGCAGCTGATGGTGACAGGGAAGGGGCAAAAAGTTGCAGTTTTACACAATCATAGGTATGTCTACACAAGACGTTAGTATAACTACAGTGTTCTGACAGTCCAGCAATCCTGATAGATGTATTACATTGCAGTCTGTTTATGAAAGACAGTTCCAGTAGAGTGGATAAGATAAAGGTATATAAAAGCCTATAAGGATGTTAAAGTGATAGGAGCAGGTACTGTCTCATCTTGCCACATGGAGTCTAATACCTACTATTCTCATGCTACTGACTTAAGACAGGTGCAAGAAAAGGATATGTGGACAACTGTGATGTCTGTTTTTAAGAGAAGAAACCCCCTGATTATTTTTATTTAATTCATTAAATTGTCAAAGGCTTCTTTACAAGTAAGAATAGAAGAGAACAGCTCTGTAATACAACTCTAGCTACATTTTTTTTATTGTTTTTCCTTTTTCATAAAACAACCAACCACCCCACTGACTTGCATGACTTTTATTTTTTGTTGAGGTGTTGACAAGAGTTTGCTGATGTTTGACAAGAGTGTAAAGCAAGCTGACTAGGTGCAAGTAATACTTTGGTATGGGCTTGCAGGGATGTCTGTAAGGAACAGCTTGATTTCCTGGGTCTAGCTGACACAGATTGTATTTTTATTTATTTTTAATCTGCTGATCAAGGTAGAGGCCTGATCTCAATGGACTGACTTCAGTCTCATCGTGGAGGTGCTATAAGCACATCTGTTAATGTTACACTTTCACATCTAACTCCTCTAGTGCACACTGCAGTGTTTAGGATAAACCATTTTTTTCATCTTACCTTTAAGCATCCCTGTGACTAGCACTTGCTCTAAAACCTGCTGGGAAGCACTAGGAAGCCTTAAACTGATACAAGCACTCAAATATTCTTGTTAATAAGGAGAAATTAATCGTAGGCACTAAACTGCATATAACTGCAAAGTACCTTGATATGTTAAGGGAAAACAGTTCTTGCACTTTACAAAAAAAAGCACCAAAGCAGGCATGTCCAAGGGTCAGCTTCCGGTGATTTCTCCTGTCCATCTGGTGAATCTGGGCATACTGGGGCAATGCAGCAATTGCCTCATGTACACAGACAACCCTCTCCTCCTACCACCCAACACTACAACCTGCGAGAGATGCACTTATATAGCCAAAATGGAAGCAAAGCTCTCTCCACCCAAGATTGTGTTAGACAGTCAAGAGGAGAAGGTTAACACCCACACTACATCTCAAGCAACAAATAGCCCTTCTAAACCCACACCACCAACACCCTCACATAGCAACACTAAACCCTCATATGCAGAGGCCCTTAACAGTAACCTGCCGAAGCAACAAGGACCTTCGAAGATGAAACACAAACAAACACCAGTCACAACCAAAGTGTCACATAGCTCACAACACCAGTGTGCCACCCAACAACAGCCCGTAAGCCAAGATAACGTACCCAACACTTTAGTCATAGATGACTCTATAGTCAGGCACACTTATGTCCCACTCACCAGGCTGAACAAGGAGAAAATTATAGTCAGCTGCCTGTTGAGTGCCAGGATCCGCCACATAATGCATGCACTCAAGTCACTCCACAAGTACAAATATGAGTCTGTCATTGTCCATGTTGGAGTGAATGACTTGAGACATACCTCCCTGGACTACATGAAAAGAGACATGGAAGATCTCTCAGATCATGTGGCCCAGGCAGGTATGACCCTAGCCCTGAGTAGTATCCTGCCTTCACCCAGAATGATACCACAGTATAAGGACAAAATGATTGACTTCAACAACTGGCTAAGCTTCTGGTGTCATTCAAAGGAGATCCAGTATCTGTCTGCCTGGGATGACATGATCGACAGACCACGATGCTTTGCAAGAAATGGTCTACATCTGTTGCCCCTGGGATTCAGGTTACTGGCTAAGGCTCTTGCCACCCCTATAGTGCCTTTTGTAGGCAAAGTTCAAAGGACAACATCACCACTGTAACAGGTACAAGCATGCAAAATCTGAAGGTAATGCTACTCAATGATAGAAGTCTAACTCTCAAAATGCACTCTCTCAAGGCACTCCTAAAAATGGAGAACATCGATATCTGTGCAGTAACTGAGACCTGGCTCAAGGCTCCAGAGAGCACCCTTGCAATACCAGGCTACAACTCTTACCACACTTTTTGGCTACCAAACCAGGACCGAAACACTAAAGGTGGAGGAGTATCCATATTCACCAAGGATATGCACACAAACAGGCTAGTTGCCCAATACAATGCGTCTGAAATTCTCCGGGTGCAACTAACACTAGGTAAGACTGCAATCCAAATTGTAGCTTGCTACAGATCCCCCACCATGCCCCAAGATTCTCACTACACCTTTCTAAACATACTGGAAAATATTAAGATACAGCCAAACACCCTAATACTGGGTGATTTCAACTACCCTGCCATTAACTGGGAAAACTACTCAGGTACCAACACCTTTCCCAACGGTTCTTAGAATTCATAAATTCCAATGCCCTGGATCAACTAATCCATAGTCCCATCAGGGGCTCCAATATCCTAGACCTGGTCATTACCAACATGGGAAATTGATGCTCCACACCTATGGTCACCTCCTCGTTGGTCAGGTCTGACCATAAGTTAATCACCCTTGACATCCACATCCCTCCCCCACCCACCAGTAAGGAAACCTCCGTAAAAAACTTCTCCAAAGCCGACTTCATGCTACTCAAGTCAGACGTGACAAACTTCATGACACCCATGCAGACGGGAACTGAAAGTTCGACTGCTGAATCCTACACTACGGCACTGTATGAGCACATCCACTCGTGGATGAGCCGTGCCATCTCAAATAGAACCAAGACGATGTCCTCCAAAAAAGGAAGCCAATCTGGTGGTCCCCTGCCATAAAAAAACTTTACAACAAAAGGAAGAAACTGTTGCAAAAAAGAGGAAAATCTCAGGATGCAAAAAACTCCCTTACCAGCCTCAGTAAGAAGCTGAGATCCCTCATAAAATCCTCCAAAGCTAGTTACAAAAATAAAATTGCCAAAGATTACAAAGACAACCACAAAGCATTCTATAGCTATGTCAAAAATCTAAATGGCAATACTCAGGTCTGCTCTGAGCTACAAAAGAATGGCATTAAATATACTGATCCCAAGGATATTGCCATTATCCTGGCAGATCGATTCAGTGCCAACTTCACCCACCTCTCACCCCGTAAAGGGCCCATCTCAATACCAAAAGATTGCCAAATTCCGGCAATAATGGCCACACAGGTAAAAATCACACTCTCTAAAGCTAAGAATACAGCATCCATGGGACCAGGCGACATCCTGGGCTGTGTACTACATGAACTACAAAATGAACTGACACCTCACCTAAGTGTCATGTTTAATCACAGCCTCACCTCAGGCTTCATGCCCATTGAGTGGTGCACAGCTACAGTTATCCCACTCCACAAAGGGGGATCCACCTTGGATCCTGGGAACTACCACCCCATCAGTCTGACAAGCCTGATCTGCAAGAACATGGAACGTATTATCATGGAACTTATAAACAAAGACACTGGCAACCTTCTAACACTGGACCCAACGCAGTTTGGGTTTGTGCAGGGCCGATGTTGTCTCCTGAACCTGATTGACTTCTTTGAATCAGTCTCCAGAGCTGTGGACAAGGGTAAGGCAGTCCACACAGCCTATCTGGACCTCACCAAGGCCTTCAACACCATTCTCCACTCTGGAATCATAGCTAAACTTACTAAGATGGACATTAATCCCTACCTCATTCAATGTGTTGCCAACTGGCTTACTGACAAAACCCACACTGTAAAAGTAGCCGACTCCAAATCCGGCTCCAGACAAGTGACAAGTGGAGTACCTCAGGGTTCAGTCCTGGGACTGCTCTTGTTTGGCATCTACTTCTCTGAAGCACAGGCCAACACTAAGAGACTCTGGCTAACAAAGTTCACAGATGACTGGAAACTGGGAGCCATTATTGAATCCCCAAATTATGTGGATATTCTACAAAGGGGCCTTACAGAAACAGATGCTTGGTGCTGAAGCCATGGGCTCAAGCTCAATGCCAAGAAATGTATAGTTATCCCCTTTGGGAAAAAAACATGTACCTGTGAATTACCACATAGATGGCAGTACACTAAACACTGAAAGTGTGATAAGAGACTTAGGGATGCAGGTGGACAGTGGTCTCACCTTTGATAACCACATTGCCACAACAGTCAGGAAATCCTTCTATGTGGCACACCTCATCACTAAGGGCTTTTCATCTAGAAAAAAGAGGTCATTGTCCCACTGTACTCATTCCTCATTAGACCCATTGTAGAATACAATGCTCCATTTGATATGTACCTCCCAAGACATCTGCAACAACTGGAAAGGCCGCAGAAATACCTCACTAAAAGAATCACAGGCCTAAGGCAGATGCCCTATGCTGACCATCTAAAAAAACTCCAGCTATACTCTGTTGCATATCGTCTACTCAGAGGCAATCTCTGCTTAACATACAAGGCCATGTTAAACCCAGCACTGTTGGACATGCTACACTTAAAGAAATCCCAGTCCCTCAGAGCCACATGCTCCAGGGATCTAAACCTTGTCATCACAATGAACAAAACATGCTGGAAGGATAGGTTCCTGACTCAGGGACTCCCCAGACTCTGGAATAGACTGCCCATACATGTCAAACAGAGCGCCTCTTTGGCCCTCTTCAAAAGGAACCTTGACGATGGATGGGAGATAGGACATTCACCCTGGGGATCACATCAGTCGCCCTGCTAGACAGGGGTCCAGGGAAGTAAATATTGTGGGAAGAAATAGCCAGGGAATTGTTATGGCTAGGCTTGTATAGGCCCTAGGGCCAATAGCCTAGTACCAACCTATGAACCAATGTTGTTCTTACTAATCACTACTCATATAGGTCCATATTTCTGATCTGACTTATAAGGGCTGTGCATTAATGACCAGTGACAGTAGCAGGTCCTTAGCTCTGTAAGTCACCTAAGTATGACCTATAAGAATGAGGGAGGCTTTTGTGAAAGATATTATTATCAATGGTGTATCTAGGCATACTCAATGTACTCAGATTAATACATTTTTCTTGAGCATCTCTCAGAAAATCTATAGCTACAAAAGCATACACAGTGTACTCAAATTAATAATTTTTTCTTGAGCATCTCAGAAACTATACAGCTACAAAAGCACAGAATGTTTTGAATTGTTTATATCAGTGCCTGGCCTGTATATTTGTACAATACATGCTTAAAAATAACCTTTTTATGGCTATAAGTAGCAATAACTGACATTAATGTGTCCCACACTGGAGTGGCTTGTATTTATCAGGCTGTGGATTGTATTTCATTACTGAAACTAAGCGGAAATTCCTTAAGATTCCAAGAGCAAAGTTATTTCTTACACTTATTTCACTGAACTGCACTTCTGAAATGCTTATAATTGTGCTATACAGTTGATCTACTACATTTTGCACTGTTATAAAGCTTTTTTATTGTTTCAATGCATTTATGTACTGTTTTATACTGTTTTAACTGTATTTTTATTGCTAGATACTGTTTCATTACTCTAATTGCATGTTTACTGAATTACTTAACTGCAAACTGCTTTTTCATACTGAGAGTTGTATTTTCTGTTTCTGAGTGCTCTATCTGAGCTTTTCTGTGCATTTTAGATTTTTTGAGGTTTCTGTGTTCTACAGCTAGGAACTGTAATAGTGTGCATTACTATACTTGTCTGTTTACAGTTAAAAGCATTCTCTAGAGTCTGCTTGCTCCTTGATCTGTTTAAAACTTTCATTTAGCGGCTACAGCTAGGAACTGTACTTTTTCTCATCCACCCTCCCTAGTGTAGTGTTGTGGTGTTCTTATACTTGGTGGCTTTGCAGTTGCCCATCCATACTTTATATTTGATCTGTGACACTCCTCCCAGTCTAGTGTCATTAGTTCATTCAATCTAATAGAGAACATTTGTGAAGGCTAACCCACTCAGATTCTTAACGTTCAATTAAATTCTGCTCCAGCTTTCTCCATTTCCACTTTACTGAAAAAAAAAAATCTTACTGAAAAAAAAATCTAAGCTTGCTTCTCCCCTTTCCTGTGGCAGGTCTTGTCCAGATACGGATTTGCTGTGTCCAAGACTGTTTGTGAGCTCCTGAACCCCCACCCCACTTAACTAGGGTTAAACTATTCCTGGCGCCATAAAGTCTGCGCTTCAAAGTTTTCCTTGCAGCTAGGCAGCTTTTTAGTTTTAGCACTCAAATCTGTTTCTTTGAGCTAAGCACTTGCTCAGAACTCGTTGTAAGCACTAAATAAGATACAAATTACTACAGCACTCAACTTTCCTCACTTGTCTAGAGGAAAACAGTTTTTAGTACTTAATAAATAAGCACCTCTCCAGGCATGTCTAAAGGTCAGCTCCCGGTGTTTTCTCCTGTCTACCTGATGAATCTGGGCATCTTAGGACAATGCAGCAATTGCCTCATGTACACAGACAACCCTCTCCTCCTACCACCCAACACTACGACCTGTGAGAGATGCACTTATATAGCCAAAGTGAAAGCAAAGCTCCCTTCACTGAAGACTGGACTAGACAGTTAAGAGGAGAAGGTAAACACTTGCACTGCACCACACTCATCACATAGTCCCTCAAAGCTTACACCACCAAAACACACACACAGAAGCACAAAACACACACCTACATTCGCGGAGGCTCTCAGTAAAAATCTGTCCAAACAACCAAGACCTCCAAAGCAGAAATGCAAGCAACCACCACCCTCCAACACAACCCAAATGACACATAGCCCACATACTCAGTGTGCCACTCAACTATGGCCCATAAGGCATAATGTACCCAACACTATAGTCATAGGTGACTCTATAGTCAGGCACACTGATGTTTCACTCACCAGGCTAAACAAGGAGAAAGTTACTGTCAGCTGCCTGTTGGGTGCCAGGATCCGCCACATAATGCATGCACTCAGGTCACTCCACAACAAGTACAAATATGACTCGGTCATTGTCCATGTTGGTGTGAATGACCTGAGACATACCTCCCTGGACTACATGAAAAGAGACATGGAGGAGCTCTTCGATCTTGTAGCCCAGGCAGGTATGACCCTAGCCCTGAGTAGCATCCTGCCATCACCCAGAATGATACCACAATAAAAGGACAAAATTATTGACTTTAACAATTGGCTAAGCCTCTGGTGTCATTCTAAGGGAATCCAGTATCTGTCTGCCTGGGACATGACATAATCGACAGACCACGCTGCTTTGCCAGAGATGGCCTGCACCTGTCGCCCTTGGGATTCTGGATACTGGCAAAGGCTCTTGCCACCCCTATAGTGCCTTTTTTAGGCAAGGTTTAAATGACAAAGTCACCACTGTAACAGGTACAAGCAAGCAGAATCTGAGGGTAATGCTACTCAATGCTAGAAGTCTAAACCTCAAAATGCACTCACTCAAGGCACTCCTTAAAATGGAGAACATCAACATCTGTGCAATGACAGAGACCTGGTTCAAAGCTCCAGAGAGCACCCCTGCATTACCAGGCTATAATTCATACTACACATTTCGGCCACCAAACCCGGACCAAAACACTAAAGGTGGAGGCATGTTCATATTCATTAAGCATATCCACATCTCCAAGCTAGTTGCTCAGCATAATGCATCCAAGATTATCCAAGTTCAACTAACTCTGGGCAAAACTGCAATCCAGATTGTAGCTTGCTACAGACTCCCACCATGCCCCAGGATTCCCACTCCTCTTTTCTTGATACACTGGAAAATATTAAGGTACAACTCAACACCCAAATAATGGGTGATTTCAACTACCCCACAATTAACTGGGAAAACTACTTGTGTACCAACTCTTTTGCTCAACGTTCTCTGGAAATCATCAGTTCTAATGCCTTGGATCAACTTATCCACATCCCCTCCAGGTGCAGCAGTATCCTAGACTTGGTCATCACCAACATGGGTGAACTGTGTTCCACACCACAAGCTAATCACCCTAGACATCCACATCCCACTCCAACCCCCCATTAGGAAAACAACCGTAAAAAATTTCTCCAAAGCCAATTTCATGCTTCTTAAGACAGAAGTGGCAAACTTCACGACACCCATGCAGATGGACAATAGAGTTACGACTGTTGAATCCTACACAAATGCATTTTATAAGCACATACACAAGTACATGGATCGTGCTGTCCCTAGCAGAACCAAGATGCTATCTCCCAAAAAAAGGAAGCCAATCTGGTGGTCTTCTGCCATAAACAAACTCTACAACAGAAGAAAGAAACTGTTGCAAAAAAGAGTAAAATCCCATGATTGGAGGAACTCCCTGGTCAGCCTCAGTAAGAAGCTGAGATCCCTCATAAAATCCTCCAAAGCTAGTTATGAAAACAAAATCGCCACTGATTCTAAAGACAACCACAAAGCATTTTATAGCTATGTCAAGAATCGCAATGGCAACACTCAGATCTGCTCTGAGTTACAGCACAATGACACTAAATATACTGAACCACCTGATATTGCCAACATCCTGGCAGATAGGTTTAGTGCTAACTTTACCCCCCTCTCACCCCCTAAAGGGCCCATCTTTATACCAGAAGAATGCAAAGTTCCTGTAATCATGGCTGCACAGGTAAAAACCTCACTCTCCAAAGCCAAGAATACAGCATCCGTGGGACCTGACAGCATCCGTGGGACCTGACAACATCCCAGGCTGCCTTCTACACAAACTACAGAATGAACTGGCACCCCACCTAAGTACCATGTTCAATCATAGCCTCTCCTCAGGTTTTGTGCCCATTGAATGGCGCACCACGATGGTTATCCCACTCCACAAAGGGGGGGCCACAACAGACCCTGAGAACTACCACCCCATTAGCCTAACCAGCCTGGTCTGCAAGGCCATGGAACATATCATCATGGAACTCATAAACAAAGACATTGGAGATCTCCAAACTCTGGACCCCGCACAGTTCGGGTTTGTAAAAGGCAGATCATGTCTCCTAAACCTGATAGACTTTTTTGAAGCAGTCACCAAAGCCATATATGAGGGTAGGGTGGTTCACACAGCCTATCTAGATCTCGCCAAGGCATTCAACACCATTCCCCACTCTGGAATTATAGATAAACTCACTAAACTACATATAAATCCCTATGTCACAAGATGGGTTGCCAACTGGCTTACTGACAGAACCCACACTGTGAAAGTAGCAGACTCCAAATCAGACTTCAGACCAGTGACAAGTGGAGTACTACAGGGTTCAGTCCTGGGTCCTCTCCTGTTTGGTATCTACTTCTCTGAGGTACAGGCTAACACAGAAGGTCTTTGGCTAACTAAATTCACAGATGTCTGCAAACTAGAAGCCATAATCAAAACTCCTAATGATGTGGACATCCTACAAAAGGGCCTCACTGAGACAGATGCCTGGTAACAAAGCCATGGTGTCAAGCTCAATGCCAAAAAGTGCATTGTCATCCCCTTTGTTAAAAACTCTATACCCATGAACTACCACATAGGCGGGAGTCTACTTAACACCAAAAGTGTGATAAGTGACCTTGGGACACAGGTGGACAGCAGTCTCTCCTTTGATAATCACATCGCCACAGCACACCTCATCACAAAAGGTTTCTCATCCAGAAAAGAAGAGGTCATTGTTCCCCTCTACTCATCACTCATTAGACCCATTATTGAGTACAACGCCCCTTTTGGTATGTACCTCACAAGACATCTACAACAACTGGAAAGGTCACAAAAATAGCTCACAAAGAGGATTACTGGCATCAAACAGATGTCTTACGCAAACCGACTCAAAAAACTTCAGCTTTACTCCATCGCAAATCCCCTACTCAGAGGCGATCTCTGCCTAACATTACAAAGCTATGTCAAACCCAGAGCTGTTGGACATGCTCCACTTAAAGAAATCTCAGGCCCTCCGAGCTACACGCTCTAGGGACATAAACCTTGTCACCACAATAAACAGAACATGCTGGAGGGATATATTCCTGTCCCAGAGACTTCCCATGCTCTGGAACAAACTACCTATCTATGTCAAACAGAGCTCCTCATTAGCACTCTTCAAGAAAAATCTTGATGATTGGATGGGTAATAGGAAATTCACCCTGGGGATCACTAATGTGGTTCTGCTTGACAGGGGCACAGGAAAATAATTTTCTTGGGTGGCGAAAGCCAGCGTACCTTTTTGGCTAGGCTTGTATAAGCCCTAGGGCCAATAGCTTAGTACCTACCTATGAACCTATGTATAAGGGTAGCATTTTGAGGGTGGAAGGCATCTTTTTAAATTGTAGGTGGGTGGCGTAGGCAACTGCATAATGTTTGGGTACAAAATATTAATTTCTGGTTACACTCCAGATTGTTATTTGTTTGCT